>NW_014543607.1:143261-144695 GCF_000741045.1 Vigna radiata var. radiata | reverse complement strand
ATATATATATATATATATATATATATATATATATATATATATATATATATATATATATATTAGTATGATAGAATACCTTTTGGTTTTATCAACACTGATTTCTTCTTAAGATAATTTAGTACAGAATACATCTTGGATGTCGTCTATCAAAGGCTGAAGGCTATCACCCAAGGGTTAAGTGTTGTCCGTTGAAGGCCATATGTCGCATGCCAAAGACCAATTGCTATCTACCAAAGATTAAGTTTTACTTGTTAAGGTCATGTGCCGCATGTTGAAGGCTACCTACTGAAGGTCGACCAATGCCTGCTAACATCATGTTCCACAAGCTAAGGGTCAAGTGTTACCTATCGAATTTGTAATGTTTTCTACTAAGTGTCATATGCCGCTTGCTGAGAGCTATGTAGTGCCAACCAGGACTTGGAGTTATTTATCGATAGTTAAGTGTCACCTTTTCAAGGTTGCGTGCCTCTCGCTAGAGCCATATGCAGCCTGCCGAATAATAATGAACTACTTATTAAGCGACATAGTCGAGTTACCAAATCTAATGATATACAACTCACTAGGAAATTTAGCAAGATTTAGTCAAGGTAAATGGGTCACTTGACCATTAGATCCAAATCAACATAAGTAATAAATTATGCTATAAAAATAACATTAATCCATGTTTGTTTTATTAATTACCATTTTGACTTTTCGCTGTGAGTATTCTAAAGACACAACACCCATCTTATAAAAGACGAATATCGAGAAGAAAAGGAACAAGTAGTTGATAGAACGAAGATTTAGGAAGTGAACTTTTTTTTTTCCTAGAGTACTTCTTGTCAAAATGGGTCACAATTCGCGGGCCAACCCAGTCCGTCATGGGTTCGTGTCGGGTTAGGTTCGAAAAAATTGTATTTTTTTATGCGGGTCAGATTTCAACCCAGTTCATTTAAACCCGGCTCATGCGGGTGGAACCCGTGGTGGGCCGGTTTGGTCCACCAACCCGCCTATCTAATTTTATTTTATTAAAATTTAATTTTAATATTATAAAAATATTTATTATTATTTTTAGCTTGAAAAAATTATTTAAGTTCCATATTTTCAAAATTAATTAAATATCCATGTTGGGAGTGAATTTGTTTAGATTTGAATTATAAAAAGTTTTAAATTCTTTTATTTAAAAGAAATTGTAATTAAGTGGGCCAGTGAGCAAACCTGTTTACCCACCAACCCGTGGTGGGTCGAGCTAGATTCGAATTTTTTTGGCTTGTTAATAAATGAGTCGGGTTGGGTTGGCTCACTAAGTAACCAACCTGTGGTGGGCTAGGGCGGATCGAGCCGGGTTATCCGTTTTGACAACTCTCTCTCTCTCTCTCTCTCTCTCTCTATATATATATATATATATATATATATATATATATATATATATATATATATATATATATATATATA
>NW_014543607.1:139619-140946 GCF_000741045.1 Vigna radiata var. radiata | reverse complement strand
ATATATATATATATATATATATATATATATGGGTTTGCTAACTTGCGTACGCCTGTTTTTCAGTTGGTACATTTTAGCAATGTGTACCGGGTTTCAGTAGACAAAAATACCCTTATATCATGAATTTTAAGTTCTAAGGTCAAGGATATTTTAATAATTTCATTCTCAAAATTAAAAAAAAAAACCCAAACCCTTATCCACCTTTCTCATTCCTCTCAACCTTTCTCTTTCATCTCTTTCACTCCAATCTTTTCTTTGTCATCCCTACTCTAGCCCCAATTGAAAAAAATCAGAAACACTTGCCTTATTTCAATAATTTTCATTCCCAAAACTAAAAAATGAAACTCCCTTCATCTCTCTCACTATTTTCTCTATCATCTCTGCACTAGCCCCAACTAAAAAAACACTCTTTATTAAACAATTTACTTTTGTAAAGAGTTGAGTCATTGACATATTCACCTTTCGAAAAAAGTTCATTCAAAATCTCTTTAATTTCATTATCTTCACTATATATATATTATAGCCGACGGGCACAACTTGCACCAAGACTTATGAGCATCCTTATTTACATTTTGAGACTACTACGTAACATTACTGCGTGGTCATTTATTTATTTTTGGTAGAAATTCATTAACTTGTTTTCCTTTACTAAAGAAAAAACAAATCAAAATACAATAAAATTCTCAACCATAAAATCAAACAATAAAAATTCTAAATCATGAAATTTTATTTAAAATTATATAAAGAAAAAATTAAGTGTTTTAATTTTTTTTTATTTATGTAAGTATTTTTTTCTCTAACCATTTTATTTAATAATGAGTGTTTTTTTAGTTGAGGCGCAGAGATGACAGAGAAAATGTTTGAGTGAGAGAGATGAAGGAGAAAAGGTTGAGAGGAATGAAGGAGGTGAGTAAGGGTTGAGAGGAATGAAGGGAGTTTCATTTTTTAGTTTTGGGAATGAAAATTATTGAAATAAGGCAAGTGTTTCTGATTTTTTTCAATTGAGACTAGAGTAGGGATGACAAAAGAAAAGGTTGGAGTGTAAGAGATGAAAAAGAAAGGGTTGAGAGAAATCAGAGAGGTGGGTAAGGGTATGAGGGGTTTCTTTTTTTATTTTTTTAATTTTGATAATGAAAATTATTAAAATACCCTTAACCTTAAAACTTAGAATTCATGATATATAAGGGTATTTTTGTCTACTAAAACCTGATATATATTGTTAAAATGTACCAACACCAACTGAAAAACAGGCGTACGCAAGTTAGCAAACCCCATATATATATATATATATATATATATATATATATATATATATATATATATATAT
>NW_014543607.1:135842-138041 GCF_000741045.1 Vigna radiata var. radiata | reverse complement strand
ATATATATATATATATATATATATATATATATATATATATATATATATATACTGTAGCATTTGTGTAGAAATATTCTATTTTTAAAAACTATTAATATTTTAAAATTTCTTTTCATAAGATTATAGACACATAACAGAAAATCTTGTAATAAAAATGAGTATGGTGTACTCTACAATGATAATAGTTTAAAATCATGTTTAATACTTTTATGCGTTGAAATCAGGAGAGTGAATTATTTGCAATGAACAAAAGAACAGTTAAATAAGTCCATTACTCATCAATGAAGAGAAGACTTTTAACTACTCTCATACCATTCTCCTGTTATATAATTCAAAGAATTTTTTAAAATATCACTGAGTTCACCTACCAAAAACAAGTTGTAAGTTCAACTCTAACCATGCATATGACACCTAAAATCTCTAACCATCTTCTTAATTATTTGTAATCACTCTACCACCACAGCTTCACGTGCCTGGGCATCTACCAAAACGTAACTCAATAGTTGTCTGCATTATTTTAAAATAGAAAAATGTATGACCACATATTTTAATACTATTTTTTAATACATAATTATTTTTCAACGCAAATTTATAAAAAACATTATATTGATTTAAAATAAGTTACGAAACTCAACGTTTATAGCTTTTAATAATTTTTAACAAATAATATAGCAAATGCTTAGAAATGTGTTTTTATCTTCTTTTTTTTTTTTTAAAAAAAAGCATGAATAATTGATCCTTTCGAAAACAACCCTAATATTTGCTGGTTTAGATTAACCCGGTAAACCGTTTACTTTTATTGAGTACAAACTATACTACTAATAACTTGTCATAAAATTTATTAAATTATTCCAGTTGAAGCAACAAAAAAATAATATTAAATTTCTTATTGGATTATTATTTTTTGTTTTTCATAAGAAAGCAGAGATATCCATGTGAGGATTAAATATTTCTAATTTCAATCCCCAGTATACGTATGTGCAAGCTCAAAATTACGGTTCTCCTGATTGATTTTTGTTTTAAGACCTTGCTTATATATTTTAATGATTGATTATTTCCAGTCATATTTGAAGTTTGATTTTATATTTTACATCTAAAAGGATGAGTACTGTATAGATGGTTGTGATTATTATTAGAGTATGCTTAAATAATGAGGTTTTTATATCTATCTTATTTAATGACTGGTGTGGTAAATTGTAATTTAAAAAAATGATTAAATTTAGTTTTATAAAAAATAATTTTAGTTTATATTGGAAAAACTTTATTTTATTTTTCTCTTATTTTTCTATCTAAAAGATTTTTAGAAATGAGTCATAACTGTGACCGTGTGTGTAAGGAATTTATCTAATTTTCGTAAGTATTCTGGAACCTGACTATAGTAGATAGAAATGTTCGAGGTATTCAATCTATAATTTATAAGGAACACGTATTTATGTTGCAAAAAGCCAAAGGAAGCTTCAAGACCAGAATTTATTTCAATGTATTATGTATTACTTTGACAAGTGTTATACACAAATTATTACATAAAAAACAAAATAGTGCGGAGTTTTTTTAATGACTGAAAGTCAATGTCATGCTGCAACTGCATAATTGTAAACGTATCCACCAGCAAAAGAGAAATTGTAAACATCCACCAACAATTTTATTTTATATAACAATGAATATTAATATCTTAAGTTAAAAACTAAAATATCCATTGTCTTTGCTGACTTTATCGTTGTGACATCCCAAAATATCATATAGTGTATAGGATTCAGCTATTATAATATGTGAATGCAGTTAAGATATAGAGATAACCGCATTTAAATATATACAGTCATCCAAAATATGATTGAAATTTAAAATTTAAATACAAGTATAAGAGTTCTCCAAAATACATAATAAACTAAAGATCCAAGGATGCCTAGAGAGTGTTTCCAAAAATAACAAGCTATTGAAATAAGAACTAATTGTTGGTATCAGAGGGGTATGGTTAGAAGAGTATAACGCAGCAGAACTAAAAACTTAGAGTAGCGTATAAGTGTGTTCGGTCACTTTTAAAACGAATTTGGTCCTTTTTCGAAAAACAATTTTCTTTTAGAAAATTTATCAAACAGTTAACATGCGTAAAATAAAATGAGTGTAGGGAATAGAAAAATCACACGAGTATTTTTATACTGGTTCGATTCAACAGAATCTACGTCCAGTCGTTAATCACTG
>NW_014543607.1:133009-134177 GCF_000741045.1 Vigna radiata var. radiata | reverse complement strand
TTTTCAAAAAGTGATAATCGATTATATGAAGTGATAATCGATTATTCAAGTATGACTTGTGATAATCGATTATTGCTTCATGATAATCGATTATTCTAGTACAAAATGCAAGTGATAATTGATTATAGCTTGTCCATAATCGATTATTCCAGTTAAAATTACAAGGTTTAAGATTTTCCTACTACATCCAAGTTCTACAAGTTGATTTTTAAATAAATCTAATGTTCTCTTCAAATAATACTTCTTGCAGCATCATCAAAACAATTATTTAGGTTTACCAATACTCCTTATTGGTAACAATCTCCCCCTTTTTGATGATGATAAAAAAAATTCACTTTTAAAAGCAACTCTGGTTTACCTGCAACACATACAAGCTAACAAAAAACAAAGTTAGCAGTACCTGTATCAATTATTAATTTGTATTATACTTCTCCCCTCAAATTATTCTTCTCCCCTTATATTATTCTTCTTCCCCTTTTTGATCATAAGCAAAAAGATTAAATTAAAAAGCTCCCCCTAAATATGATCTCCCCCTAAATATGATCTCCCCCTCAATTAAACAATGTATGCATAAAACAAGAGATCATGTTATTCATAAAAGAAAGGATTNCATAGACACCATAAGGACAAACATAAAAGACAGAAATATAACATAGAGATAAGAANAACAACCAATCAACAAAGCACACAAACATAAAATCCTAATTCTAAAATTCAGGACTTCGAAATCTCTCGGGTGGTTGAAGGTTGAGGTGATTTGCAATATTTCTAGATGAACATCAATGTCAAGAAATTGATCAACCATATAATCTTCATGAGCTTGCTGCCACTCATAAATTTGATCAAAGTTAGCTTTCTAGGCAAGACTCATATCCTCCAGTTATCACAAAAGTTCTCAATCAAAAACTTCACCCACTCTTCTCAAAAAATCATCTAAAGTTTATACTCCCCATAAAATAGGTAAATTAAAAAGGATTTAAATCCTTTTAAAGTACTCCCCTTAAATGTAATAATCCGTTTTGATAAAACAAACCAAAAAGATTTTTTTTTTTTTTTTAACGCTGATAATCAATTATTACTTTAAATAATCGATTAGTTGTGTTCAAATTTGTCAAAATCTAAATTTTTAGGCTGAGATAATCGATTATGACCCTTTGGTAATCGATTA
>NW_014543607.1:128831-130144 GCF_000741045.1 Vigna radiata var. radiata | reverse complement strand
TTCTTTTTCTTCAAGATTTTTCTTTCAGATAAATCATCATTGACCATCAAGCATAAATTTTTTGGCTCATTAAAATCGCTTGAGCTTGATGTAGAGCTTGAGTCAGACACAATTAACTTATCCATATCTATGACTTCGTTATAAGTGAGTCTTAAAAATTTCCACATTTCCTGTGCACTTTTATAAACAGAAACATTGAAGAATTTATAAGGGGTTAGTGCAGATAAAATTATATTTCTAGCCTTAAAATCAAATTGGGCTCTTCTATTTTCCTTAGCAGTGCAATCAAAATATGATTTTTCTACTTCCACACCATCAACTGTAATTTTTGGAATATAAGGACCATTTTGTACAGCTTCCCAGATACCTCTATCAACAAACCCCATAAAAATTTCCATTCTAACTTTCCAAAAACCATAGTTATCACCAGTAAAAAGTGGAGGTCTGTTAATGGAAGCACTCTCAGCATATACAAGGTTTTGATTGTGACCGCCCATTTTCGCAAATATTTTGAAAAACTATCAAAGCAAGCTCTGATACCAATTGTTGGTATCGGAGGGGTATGGTTCGAAGAGTATAACGCAACGAAATTAAAAACTTAGAGTAGCGTATAAGCGTGTTCGGTCACTTTTAAAACAAAGTTGGTCCTTTTTCGAAAAACAATTTTCTTTTAGAAAATTTATCAAATAGTTAACATTCGTAAAATAAAATGAGTGTAGGGAATAGAAAAATCACACGAGTATTTTTATACTGGTTCGATTCAACAGAATCTACGTCCAGTCATTAATCACTGTAAAAAGTGATTAACAGTTCCACTAAAAATATTTTCTCAGATTACAAAAAAATGAATGAAAATCAGATAGATTAACCTTCCTTCGACGAGCGAACCGGAAGAAGACCACTCTACCAACTTGAAGAGAACCGCTCCGACAATCGACCAACAATTCGCGAGCTTCTCCTTTCACAAGACCAGGAAGAGCACCTTGCTAACTCGAAGAGAATCTGCTCCGACTATCGACACATGATATGCGAGCCTCTCCTTTCACGAGACCAAGAAAGGGAACTATGAACAAAGCTTCTAAGAACTTTCCTCTGACAAACAGTGTTCTATTAAGCTTCTCAGTTCAAAAATGTTGCCTCTGAATTTTACAGAAGCCAAATATATAGCCAATTGCACTGAATGCCAAAGGTCAAGTCCCAACTTCCACGAATAATCGATATTGTAAGTGATAATCGATTATTCAAGTCCGTTATAGGGTTTTCAAAAAGTGATAATCGATTATATGAAGTGATAATCGATTATTCAAGTATGA
>NW_014543607.1:112103-128501 GCF_000741045.1 Vigna radiata var. radiata | reverse complement strand
ATCCAAAGGATTGGATGATCATCGCAAGGGGGAAGGCAAACACATACAAACATACAATGCAAGGGTGAGCTAGGTCTCAAATAAACATACAATTTAATCCAATTCAATCTAATATTTCTGAGAACCTCCACAACCACATAAACTTGTGAATCCTCATAAACATGGACATTAATTTCATAAAAGACATCAAAATAATCATCCTATCATATAAAGACCTCTAGACTCGTCCGGACTAAGAATGTATATAGAGTTAGGGCGGGTTGTGCAGTTGTGGTGGCCTCTACTAGTTTGCAAAGCCATTGCCGAGGGGTTTCACCCGACCACACACAAGGCTGGTCCGCTACCGCGAAATAGAACTCCAGTGATAGCGCCTACCCTAGGACCTCCCACTACTCTCACCACACGCGTCAATCATCTCTAAGTGAGAATGAAAGACCGTTAGAGTGTTAGGGATAACCCCCTATAATGGAAGTCTCTTACATACATTCAATACACTAAGTGATCTCACCAAGAGATCTTAATTTTGTATTCAATCCAACCACTTTAAATCGTATGATATTTCTCTTGAATCAATAATGTACCTCGTAAACCACTTTGATTCATCAAACGTAAAATTTCACAGTCATTCAAGTGCATTCTTATTATATTGTCTCATACCAAACCCATAAACCATCATACAACATCAACCATCTCATAAAAACAACTCATACATTACATACTTTCACAAAACCAACACTTATTAACACAAATTTCTTTAGGACTTTTAATTATCAACACTTATGTAATTCAAACAGCCTTGAGACCCTCACCAATGGATCCAGAAGGGTCATAAACCCCCAGAACGACCTAAAGAACGTCCAAAATGGACGTCCGAAATTCCCCAAACGTCAAAAACAAAAATGACAGCAGAAGTAGCGTGTTGAATGGCGCCCAACGCCATTTAGGGGGCACCCAGCGTGGATTATGCAGGTTGAATTAAACTTGTTTAAGTGATCCTAACTCTTTCTAAACACATTATGAAATATTTATGCATTGTTTTAGACCCTAAAATCTCCAATTTCACAACTTAGAGACTCAAACCAAAATTTACCAATTAGAAACTATTGTTAGCAAATTTAGCACTTCAAACAAGTCTCAAATGACTCAATCAAGTTGTCCCCACTGCCCACTTGCACCCTAGACCTCAATTACTCAAAAACACCCTCTCATTTCCTCTAAACTCACTCAAAACACTAGTTTTTCCTCAACCTAAGGGCTCAACTTCATTTCTACCATTCAGAACCTCATATCAACAAATTTTATAGTTCTAACAAGTTATAATTAACTTGCCTAAGCTGCCTCAACAGTTCAAAAAANTCCCAGACCTCTACCTCTCAAATTCACTACTTCCCTTCCCTTCAAATAACTCCAATTTCACCAACATAAAGACCAAAAACTCAATATTAGCTCTTTGCACCTATTTTTACCAATTTAGTGATTCAAGCAAGTCACAATACAGTGAATAAAACTGCCCCAATAGTCCAAAAATGCTGCAGACCTCAATTGCTCAAAATCAGTACCTCACTTCCTCCAAATGACCTAAAAATGACCCTAAAGACACTTGATTTCCTTCCTAACAGTACCACAACAAAATTTTCATACAAAATAGTTCCAACATATAACATTTCAGCATTCTAAAACATTTCAAACAGTGTACGATCATCACACACCAAATTCACATATTAAATCCTTCCATACATGCATTTCAAGTAAACTAAAATCAATTTTCATGCCTCCAACAACATACCACTTCAAAAATTATCATGCATTCACATCACACAACTAAAATGAAAAGTAGAACTAGCTCCCTTTACCTCTAGTGTGGACGGCCAACTCAAGGAAGAACCCTAAACCACTTGCTTGAAACCCCAAAATGTGAGAATCAGCTATAAATCATTAATTGATGATGGAGAATGAATTTTAGAACCAATTAGAAGCTAGATTATGGAAGAAAACGAAATGGGTTGCTTGTAGCAAGAAATCACGTGCTTACAACCCTAGGGAAAAATGGAAAAGGGGTTTTCTTACCCGTTGGAGGAAATGGAGATTCAATCGGTAGAAATGCTCCTCTTAAAGTCCGGAAGGCCTAGGTAGCTTCAATTTGAGAAATAAACGGTTATATTTTGAGTTATGGTAGATGGAAGGTGGAGGGAGGAAGAAAAAGAAAAGAAGAAGAAGAAGAAGTGTGTTTGTCTGGACGGTGGAGGAATGGGTTGAACTTGGAAGAAAGGGTTTTAATAAAATTTTATTTTTAAACTTTGCCCAATGCCTTGCTACCACGTGTGCACCCCTTAAGGGATATTTTTACAAGGCCTTACATTTTCCCCAACAACAAAAATTTTCGTCCTCGAAAATTAGGACTTACCAGAGAACAAGAACACCCAACTCTCATCACATCCTCTAGTAAACCCTCCTATTTTGACTAAGATATTAATCCCCAACGACCTTACTCACATGAAAAACCATGCTCTCATGGTAAAATGTTCTAGTGTTCAATATTGTAGATTGGTTTAGCCATTTGCCTCTAGACAAATCTAAATCTATACGCCTCAGCTACTAAGAACCTTTCTTTCATGTAACCAATCCCACTGGTTCTGTCACTCCGCCAACCCCTCATCTATCTTTCTTTCCCTCTTGTAAATCTCTTCTAAAACTTCCACCAGTCTTCACTTTAGATCAACCCTCGACTGATATTATCTTATCTCCTCTTGTTCCTCTTATTGTTTCTTCTAAGAACCACCATACAACTGACTTGATCGCTTACCACTTCTGATTTAACTACCAATTGTTATGCTCTTGATCACCTACCACCACACTCATTCTGAGGACTTCACATTGCCTTACTTATCTCCACTCTTGAGTAGCATAGTTTCCAACTATACTACCCCATTACCGAAATAAATCTTTACTCCATTGTAGCGGAAAAAACAATATGAGTAGTTTATCTTCACTTCGTTATCTTACTGACCTGAACCATATGCAAATTCGTGATCCATTAGCCTGCAATCATACTTAGATATGTAACTTCTTCGACTTGAGATCACTAGCTTTATCAGTATCAAGCCAACTTTTGATACATCTCAAACTAGGATTGTCCAAACTGCACTTTCTCAACCATTTTGTGAAATCCACTAGTTATAGTATTTCAACTATACTAATGAAATCACTTTACAGCTTCACTAGAGACCCCAATCTTCATATTCTTCAGTCAACTCTTACTCAATCCTTATCAAATCAAGAACCTGAATCTTCTTTTTGTTTAAACCATCTGTTGACATTTCCTTACCTACAGATTACCACTATAACTCAAAACCATAGCTCGAGTCATCTCCTTCGTCCAATGATCCACTCTTCCTGTTCCAAGTCCATTAATACTTCCTCACTTTAAAGTTGACCCTGTAGCTAGAAACTGTAGGCTCACCCATTTTCTCTGACTGATACCTATTTCTTCCATACTCAACTCACTTCGGACTCTTGAGGATTAACAACCACTTCCAACTCATTCTCATATAACAACACCAATATTGTTTCAAAGAACTCGTCCCTCACAAGCCACCAATCCACAATTATGAAAGTTCTTAATGCGTACCTATTATTGACAATAACACGCTCACCATCTTCAAAATTTCCATGACCTAGCAAAAACCCTGAATAACTCTTCTCTTACTTGATAGTCTTGTTATTCCATTTCCCTCAATATTGTTTTCTACTCAACGAAACGAACATGCTAGAAAATCACCCTTGATTGCTAAGACTCATACTAGGTTGTCCCAACCTATCCTCCATTTCTCTTATGAGATTCTTCAACCTTGTAGTTTTCCTTATGATTACATTGAGTCCAAGCACTACCGCTCTAGCCAATCCACCATTTCTCCAAGTTATAAAATCCCATACTTGTTGTAGAACACCAACCCAAAATTGTTACACCATAAAGATCTATATTCTCTTCTCCACGTATTTTTTGCTAACATATTCTGAATCCTACAACCCTTTGTCTTCTTCTTTATATGACCCACTTCTAATGCATAACCAGGCTTCCTCTTCTCAAAACACAGTACTTCTTTTGAAGTCCATAACCACCCGAAACAATTTGAAGACAAACAAACCTCTCTTGTAATCACACCTCAGACTTAGGAAAGACGACATCATATCTTCTTCACTTAAGCTTATCAAACATCTTGGGTTCCCATAACACTTGCCACCATCTTTCGCTAAACAATACCCGATGCATCATCCTTGCTTTTCTTTCTTGCCAAGAAATTACTTCCTATAAACCTCAAACCTGAGCTCTTATAACAACTCCCCAAATACCATATTCAAATAGAATTCCTCATGTACTTATGATCTCCAGCGTAGTTTACAACCTTGTCCCAAAATCACCTTCCTCAATTCAGACTTATCAAAATACCAATCCTACCTTTAATCCTATGAACTCCGAATACCCATAGCCCACAACGTCGACCCTCTGACCTTATCTGAATTTACCAATTCATTGCCTTTTGTAACCCAAAAATAAACATCCACTTCTATCTTGATCGAACTTAGCTGACCACTGAACATCACCATAAAACTATATCCGATGAAAATTGACTTTACCACAACATATCGCTTCATAACTCTGAACGTCTCAACCAACCCAAACTCTGATCATTCGCGACACCCTCTTTCACAACTTATACTGTAACTACCCTTTACCATCTATTCTAAAACCTTTCTTCTACTTTCCTCATTCATTGTGCTCTTAATTCTTTAACCTTATACTTTCCTACCAAACTCACCTTCTGATGTACTCCTTCCTTCAACACTTGAAATCCCTCATCTCAGCCAATGATCAAACCTTTCTTCCATACAAACTATTGATCTTAAAACATCCTTCTAGACTTGATTATCAAATATCAACTTGCGATTAATGCTTCACCACTCCATCTGATTATTATTCAATTCGCAACACTACAATACTTCAATTTTTTTCCTCACAGACTTCATGTTCTCTCCATCTTAGGAATTTCACCTTTTATTGCACACCCTTAAATATGCTCTACGTCTCATACAGCTACTTCTCAAACTCTTCTTCTTCTATTTCCCTTTTAGATACTAATTTGCCTTGGTCCACTTTAGAATTCCCATTCCCTTCATAACTTAACTTCAAATCATTTACCACTTCTCTTCTTCTAATCTCGTACATCCTTGATATACCAAATCATATTGCCAACCATACCCAAAGGTACTTCATGGCTCATCAACATTTTCCTTTCTTCTGGCCTTCCACACTGCTGATACCTTGAACCAAGCTGATTTATTAAACCTGCCACCCAATACTTACCCGAAGCTTCTCTTATTCTAGTCTCTTGAACTCAATTCTTCTTGTGAATCGTACGATATCTGATCTCCGAACTTTGTCCTTAAAACTTCTTCACCCAAAAACTTTACTTATGAATTTCTAATATCTCTACACATTCCTTGAAACCTAAACTTTGGTCTTCTAACTCCTTATATTCGAGGCAAGAATTTGTCTCAAAGGCTTAAAACAGTTCTAAAGAAGGTATACAGATCAAGTTTTCCTTGAATTTGCATTCCTCTACTACTATAGAGCACAATATATCACGATAAAGGCAAGAACAAGACATGAATATCTATAGGAAACAACACTGGACCCCAACTCTTTCTTACCCCAAACTTTCAAAATTAAGAAAGGAAAATCATCTCTGGTAAAAGTCATGAGTGTGCACCCTCATTCCTTCTATAGAGACATTTTCTGTTCTCAAAGCTTCCAGTTACATATACAATTTCACGATCTAGTCTTGGAGGAAATGGTACAACATACCACTCAGACTCAACTTTCCATAGGAAAGTCACAACAAACCCACAACCCGTAGGTTATCCTAGGTACCATGGTCTGTTCATGGTAGGAGAATAAAACAAGTAGTCTTATTCAAAGAAATTAGAATTAGTGCTTCCGTACGTTTAAGAGCACACAAGCACAAGCATGGTATGCACTTAACCTACAGGTTCTCTAAGGACAAAAACTGCTCTGATACCATAATTGTGACATCCCAAAATATCATATTCACATATAATATAATAGGATTCAACTATTATAATATGTGAAAGCAGTTAAGATATAGAGATAACCACATTTAAATATATACAGACATCCAAAATATGGTTGAAATTTAAAATTTAAATACAAGTATAAGAGTTCTCCAAAATACATAATAAACTAAAGATCCAAGGATGCCTAGAGAGTGTTTCCAAAAATAACAAGCTATTGAAATAAGAACTAATAAACGTCCTAAGTACTAGGGGCTGGATCTTCCTCAGTCTCCAAGTCCTGCTCCAAGGATACCTCATCACCTACTGCTTACATTCAAAGGATTGGATGATCATCGCAAGGGGGAAGGCAAACACATACAAACATACAATGCAAGTGTGAGCTAGGTCTCAAATAAACATACAATTTAATCCAATTCAATCTAATATTTCTGAGAACCTCCACACCCACATAAACTTGCGAATCCTCATAAACATGGACATTAATTTCATAAAACACATCAAAATAATCATCCTATCATATAAAGAACTCTAGACTAATCCGGACTAAGAATGTATATAGAGCTGGGGCGGGTTGTGCACTTGTGATGGCCTCTACTGCTTTGCAAAGCCATTGCCGAGGGGTTTCACCCGACCACACACAAGGTTGGTCCGTTACCGCGAAATAGACCTCCAGTGATAGCGCCTACCCTAGGACCTCCCACTACTCTCACCATAGGCGTCAATCCCCTCTAAGTGAGAATGAAAGACCGTTAGAGTGTTAGGGATAACCCCCCATAGTGGAAGCCTCTTACATACATTCAATACACTAATTGATCTCACCAAGAGATCTTAATTTCGTATTCAATCCGACCACTTTAAATCATATGATATTCCTCTTGAATCAATAATGTACCTCATAAACCACTTTGATTCATCAAACGTAAAATTTCATAGTCATTCAAGTGCATTCTTACTACATTGTCTCATACCAAACCCATACACCATCATACAACATCAACCATGTCATAAAAACAACTCATACATTACATACTTTCACAAAACCAACACTTATTATAACAAATTTCTTTAGGACTTTTAATTATAAATACTTAAGTAATTCAAAGAGCCTTGAGACCCTCACCAATGGCTCCGGAAGGGTCAAAAACCCCCAGAACGACCTAAAGAACGTCCAAAACGGACGTCTGAAACTCCCGAAACGTCAAAAACAAAAACGATAGCAGAAACAACGTGTTGAATGGCGCCCAGCGCCATTTAGGGGTTGTTGGAGTGAGAGAGATGAAAGAGAGAGGGTTGAGAGGAATGAGGGAGGTGAGTAAGGGTTTGGGGGTTTCTTTTTTCTTTTTAGTTTTGAGAATGAAAATTATTTAAATATCTTTGACCTTAAAACTTAGAATCCATGATAAATGAGGGTATTTTTGTCTACTATAATCCGGTACACA
This sequence comes from Vigna radiata var. radiata, assembly GCF_000741045.1. Lineage (NCBI taxonomy): Eukaryota > Viridiplantae > Streptophyta > Magnoliopsida > Fabales > Fabaceae > Vigna > Vigna radiata. Next base: position 120,969 of record NW_014543607.1, on the reverse strand, counting down.
TTGTTAAAACGTACCAATTGAAAAACACGCATACGCGTGTTAACAAACCCATATATATATATAACTTTAACAAAATATATGTATACAAATAAAAGTAAATCAAATATTAAAAATAATTAGAAATGTGAATTTAGTCAAATTCACATGTCACTAAAACAACTTAAATTCACATGTCACTAAAACAACTTCATTAATTTATAGTAAAATATATTAAAATAAATTAGAATAGTATATCTTTTACTAAATAAATCTTATAAATTATTGCGTTAATTTTGTATATTGTAGTAATTTTAACTGTAATTATTTATGTTGGTTTCAAAAATTATCATAATTTGTAGGGTGGGCAAACTGCCCTATAGTGTACTGCACTATAAAATATTATAGTTAACTATAAACCATTTTAAGAAAACTGCACTCAACTAAAAAAAGTTCAGAGTAACTGAACCGAACTATTTTTTAGTCACTTATAGTGCAGTGCAGTTCAATTAACTCTTTTTTAGTTAATTATAGTTTAGTTCAGTGCACTATTTTAACTCAAACTAATGGAATGTTTTGGCACTGCTATTAAAGTATTGGACACTTCTAAAATACAAACTATGTACTACTAACTACAATCAGAATTATCAGTTATTTAACTGGCAACTAAAAGCACTCTAAACAGTGCCAAAGCTAAATCTAAAGTAAGAATGTGCATAATGAATTTGAGCTTGAGTCTGCACTTGATCTCCTCCCTACATGCTCCAATATTCAGTACATGTCTTTCCTGAGAATTGAAAGGTAAAGAATTCATCAACTTCATCCAATACCAAAAGAGTGCAGCACCAGAGATTCCAATGCATCACCACCTATGCCAAATATTTATCAGTAGAAATCAGAATAAATGTAAAGTTTTAACTAGCTTAGTGAAAAGTATTACGAAATTTAATTAAGAAATCTACCTCCATAAGAAAGCTACCAAAACCAAATGCACATTCAAATCTTAGTGCTTCTACTATTTTCAGTTAATTATAATACTTCTAAATATTAATTCATAAATGAAAATGTAAAATTTTCAATAAGACTTAAGAAGAATTTGCAGCTTACACTGCTCACGGTCCAGCCAAGCAAAACTAAAAGCAGATTCATTGAAATAAAAACCAACAACATATCTTAATGCAACAACGGGAAGTTGTATGTAGGTGCTGCAACCTTCATAAGAGCTTAGACAATTTCTGAAACTTTAGTAACACTTTATGTTCATAAACCATGAAGGGACATTCAATCAAACTCTAAACGTTCAACTTAAACATGATTGGCCTAACACAAGTGTATATAAGAGTGCTTAGTCTAATTGGAAAGTGAGAGAGTGAAACACAATTTGGTACATTACTTAAATCCATCAATGAAACAAAGTTCATAAATTTCACTTATCGTTCCTCAACTCAGGAAACCCTTAGAGGGTTCTCCTATTCTTCACAATACACCATTTTCTCTTCATGAACGAGAAACCCTAGAAGCACCCACTCTTGCCGCCTGTGTTTCGTCTCAAACGGCCACCGCGAGGGCCCCCCCCACCTGGTCCATAACATCGTCGGCGATCCCAAGCGCAACCAGGGTCGCTGCCGGCCGCAGTGCCAAATCTTCTTTCCTGGCCCCTTTTCGTATACGAGAGGAGAACTCGCCTTCCATTCGCACCACACCTCAGTCGCCGCCTTTCGGACCAAGAACTAGGGTCGCGCCGACGATGCGAATCGCTGCCAGAGTTGCCGCCATTCGACCCAAGGTGTAGCCGACGACACTCGTCATCAACAGGACTCGTCCACGCGTGAGAGAGAAGGACCGTGGCTCCACTAAGACGAGTCTCCACCACCACGAACGAAACAAAGCCACCGTCGACGAAGATGGCCACCATTGCCCTGGCCGTAGTTCGCTTCCTCACTGGCGCCACCAGCGCCACTCTCCTCCCTCTCCATTCGAGGGTTTTTTCTCAAATGCTAAATGTCCCTAGCAACACCACCGCCGATGCCGAGGACGAAAGCGCCTTTCCTTCTCCTTTTCTCATTCTTTTTTTTTGTCATTTATTGATTAGTTTGGTATTGATTGATTCTTCCATCGTTCGATGTTTTGTCTACTGGGATAGGGAACAATGGTTGTGTGTTGTGTGCATATGAGTGTGAGTGTGGGTAGTGACGACCTCTTTTGAGTTAACCTGATGAATGTTGTAGCATGACAGTGCTGAGAGAGGGGCTAACCGGATAGCCGTTTTATGTTATAGGCCGAAGATAACAGAAATTTGGCACTTAGTATTGTTGTGATGGGACTTAGGGACGTTGAAGTGATGATACAGTTCGGAACGTCAATCTGCCACCTTGTTTGAAGGCGTTGGACATAGTAGAGGATAAGATGGTTCATTCTAAAGGACTGACATGGGACCTATGATTTGGTCTGTTTGTTATTTTTGACCGCAGGTGAAATGTGGTCCTGAGGTTAAAAGAGGGCGGGTTGGTTTCATTTGAGGTAGGTGAAGGATGAACGAAACATGGTTTCATTCTCTGGAGTTTTCTGTGTAGTGTAGGTTGAGGAGATGCACTTGCTGGGAGAAGAGTATAGAACCGTAGAAGACCGTGATGGTGCTAGTCAGAACAGGAAAAAAAATGACGAGTTTAAATGTTTGATTCGGCTAGCTTACTGGTAAATATTTGGGCAAACTATTTGAAGGTATCCCGATGGGAGTTGGGGAAAAGGCTAAGTAATGGTCAAGGAGCACAAACGCTGGTGGAGTGGTATTTTGAATCAGTAACAGGGAGAAGATATAGATATGGATACGGCAAACGAAGACACAGAATTAAACCAGAAACGTGTATCACCCAGTACAAATAATATGATAACAGTCTAAAACTCAAGAACAAGAACACGAACATTTGAGCATGTGATAATGAAGCTTTTTAGACTTGAAGCTTACCTCTTGCGCTTGTATCTTCTCCTCCTTGTAATTTCTCGCACATTTTTTTTTCTTCTTCTTGGCTCTTTGATGTTGTGCTTTCCCTATCTTGCAAGTGAGAAATCGTTGCAGGGCCAATGATGTCAGCTAATGGGAGTGAGAGGAAAATGTGGTTCAGGTTAGGATGTTGGGATGGGTTTTGTCTCGTGGGGCCATTGCTGAGAGGTTCACTTACCCAGATATATAAGGAATAAAATGTATTATCTTGCCACTTGCAAATCTTCTTGTGAGATATGTTGTGATCACATCAAAACCATTTGCTTTGTGAATGATTTGGGGATCAATGAATCCATAGTCATCATTGTATATACCTGAAATAAAAAATTAACTATGATATAAGTATACTTGATATTTAAAACAATTTTATATAAATAATTGTTCATAGACTTACATCATCCATAGCTGAACTAATGTAATATTCAACTCTTCTATTCCCGACGCAAGCTCTCTGACATCTTGGCTATGTAGGTATATTGGGACCTTAGAGTCTCTCCCAAATACATTAGCATCATATTCAACCTCCAAAGGCTTATTTTCAACGATGTCAGCAAGTAGCTGCAATGAACCAAGAGGATCGTCCTTAGATAGAGGAATATTCTCCTGTGCATGTGTCTGTTGTTACATGGAAAAATAAGATAATTTTTGGGCATCGATAACATGTAAACTTTAAATTGAGAATTGTAAAGTAAAATTCCATACCGGGGGTCAGAAACTGAATCAACCAATTGTTTAGGCCATGCGATAAAAGACTGGAATGCTGATAACGATTTAAAACATTATTATTTGTGATGTGATTTTGATACTAAAAACATCCTTTTTTCACTTAGAAACTTGCTTGGACTCATGCTTTTTCATTAAGTTGTGTGAATAAGAGAGTTAAGGTTGATTTCAATAGATTTATGACTAATTCCCTTTGTTTTGATAAAGATTGAGGTTATATAGGAAGAAGAGATGAAAAGCCAAGAAGATGGAGCTCATAAGGGCTCAAAAAGGCACCTGAAGAAGGGAAAACACGAAGCCCGGGCGACCAGAAGCGAGGCTTAAGCATGCTGTATCGATGTCCACCGCCTGGGCGGTGGTCTTCGTCGCTCGGGCGGCGGGGCTTCGTAGCTTGGGCGTCGATTTTTGATGCCTGGGCCTTACATGAGTTATTTTGGCCGCTTGGGTAATCTCCCTAGACCACCTAAGCGTCGAATTTCGTTGACCGAGCCATGTTTCTGCTCTGTTTTGATTATTTTTTATCGGACTTTGTTTTGGCATGCCTCTGACACTATCTAAAGGACAATGGGGCTTTAGGTTTTGCATCCCTGGCAGAGAAGAGCATAACAATACACTATTTTCCTAATTCTTAGGCTTCCATTCTCATTCTTTCTTCCATTATTCATAGAGTTCCCCCATGTCTATGGGGAACTAATTTATATTTGTTGTTGAGGAATGATGTAACCTTATAAACTCTCACGTATTTGAATTGATTCTTAAATTCCATATGCTTTTCCATTAATTGTTAGTGTAATTCATTTGTTTCTATGCTTGCTTTTGTTTAACTCATTCATTAGCATGATTTATGAATTGCTTTTGTTCCTTACAATTCAGGTTCTTTTTGAATTATTCCTAAGGGTTATATTTCTCAAGGATGAGGGTATGAGTCTTACTCATCTTAACCTCTTGATCTTCACATCTTTTTACCAGGAATGCTAGGAATTGTATGAACTGGTAATTAGGGACAAACTTATTTACCGAGGGATCGGGTTTAAGTGATTTAGTGAGGGACGTTAGAATTAATGCATAAAGAAGAACTCTTATATACATGAGAGAGAACTTGGTGAAATCTAACCCTAACAACATATCCATCTCATATAAATCAACCTTCGTCCATCTTTGTGGTCCTTTGCCATTGATCAATTGCATTTTTATTTTATTTTGTTATTTTTGCACATAAACCCAATGATCTCTTTTTACTTCTAAGTCTTAATTAATCTTGTTATCACACGACTGTTTAGCGCTGAGAGTCCTCTGCGATACGATACTTGGTCTTACCATTTTATATTACTTGTGTGACTCGGTACACTTGCCGATTCAACCCAACAAAATGCCTGTAGCATAGTGAAAATCTCATATGTGGACAGAGGAACTGAGGCATCTGGTATGATAATGTCGTCTACTAAGACCTTCGCCTCATCCTCTAATAGCTCCATACCATGAACAACAGTCTCTGCTTGAAACACTGTTCCACGAACTACCACCATCGTCTCGATACCATCTAAATGGTATAGCCGACATGGACTAGCATTGTCCATGTCATCTCCTAGGACGGCTGGTGTTGAACAATTTCCTTTCCTGCTTCTCGCTTTCAGAGTAAATGTTAGATTATACAAAATATAGAAATTATTGAACATAAATGTTTATTATTTTTACCTGTGGAAGGCGAACATGTTCCTGTTCCTGTACAGGAGATGGCATCGGGCGCATGCCATAGCTCTCAAACTGCTGTTGGAATTGACGCATAACTCTTTCAGTCACTTACGTAGTGCCCTCATTATACAATTCATCCCTATGCTCTATCCTAAGCTCCGCCCTAAGCTCCTCCCTAAGGTCCGCTTGAAGCTTTTTTGTGATCTCTTATGTCAACCTTTGTTCTTGTGCTTCGCTGTATGCATATGAAGTATGACGAGAAGAGCTTCCAAAATAATCTCGAATGCCTACTCTAGTTCCAATAGCACGTACACGTCCAGGGTGCTCAAGTCGTCCAATTGTAGCGGTAAGAATATCCTGGCAACCCTCTACAGTGAATTGACCTTGAGAGCTCTGCTTAACCAAGGAATCCTGTAACATTACAAAATATCATTATTTTTTAAAAAGTTCAAGGTAGTATGTATAATGAAATTATTATTATTTTAGGAACAGTAATAACTTACAATTCTTTTAGATATTTCCCGTGCACTGTTAGAAGAGTAAGAGCCCAATGCTTTTAAACGAGCCAACTTCCATTTCTCATGCCGGGAAGGTGGAGAAGGAGGCTAGGGGCTACCACCTTCAGATGATTGTCTAACTTCTGCCTTTTGCTTGAGGATTTTCTCCTCAAGCTTCTTATACCCACCATGAGATAATAGGTAGGGTTTTTTATTTTGAGCACTTATTCCTTGTGCTTTGCTTCTTTTTGCCTGTCACGTATGTTTAATTAATTAGTTCATATGATATATATTTGTTAATGAGGAATTGAATAATATCAACTATACTAACCTGCCATTCCTCTGATGTCCGACTTTGTACAAAAAGGCGCCAAATCTCCTCATGAATGGCCTTATATGTTTCACATGGAGACTTATTTTTTTTGCTTCCAAATATATATCTCGAGGTCAACTTAGTTTTAAAACCTCGGAAGTTTTCAGTAACAGTTGATAAACACTTATTTCTAAGTGTTGCGACATTTGGAATGTCAAATGCATATGAAATAAACATAATAAAGTTGTATCAGTACAAAATTATCAATATAAATAAAGTGTAATTCAAATGATATTAATTAACTTACCAATATATCGTTCCATATATTGTTCTGATCAACCTTGGACACATGGTCAAAAGATAGAGTAAGAATACTAATCATATCAGGTGCCACTACTCCAAGGTATGATCAGAAGTCATCTGCATTAGGGCCAGATGCCACACCCGTGATCACATTAACATTCACAAGTGTTCTTTCACCACTATTTTTTTCTAATCAAAAGTTGTTTCATTATGGTGGGTCGTCTAGTACATCTGTAAGGGGGAGCCTCATCCCTAGATTAATGTGGATGGTCAGCCATATATCTGTCAAAATAAATAACAATATGTAATATTAATAAAAGACTTATGTAATATCATATAATTTAACAAAACATGTAATAGTAATCATAGGAAATATTAATAAAAGACTTATGTAATATTAATAAAAAACTTGTATACAAATTTGAAATTCATACATAAAGATATGGATTCATCATATGTATATTCCCTCATTATGATCTGACCGAATTGCATGTACAGCGTCAACTAGAGGTTGGTCATCCAAATTTGTCATAGTTTGAAATGAATGGCTGTCAGCAATAGGAATATTAATTAGATTGTCTTCGTTAACTTCAATCTGTTTTTTGCCTTCAAGAGCAACATACCATTGGTCAGACGCAGGATCTTTGACATAAAAAACCTGAGATGCTTGATGTACCATGATAAGCGGTTCGTCTCGATAACCCACCTTTCTAAAATCAACTAGTGTCATACCCAAGTCATCTATTTTCACACCACTCTTATTGTCAAACCACTTACATTTGAACAAAAAACTTGGTGTAATCAACCTCCCATATCTCTTTTATTATATCATAATATCTCATTGATCCAAGTACAGGAGATTGATCTTTTGATGTGGAAAATTGAAGCGACTCAACTTCTAAATTGACTCCACTATTTTGTACTGTGCTTTTATCATCCACAGTCTTCATATAGAATGTGCAATTATTGACTTCATAACTTGTACAACATACGACATCAAACTTTAAACCATTTGCAAGCCACAACAAAGTTTGAGAAGAATGTGGCTCTTTGTCAATTTCAGATTTGAACCAAGACATAAATGTTTTGTTATGCTCCATCAACTGCCATTTCTCTGATTGTCTTGGATTTTTATTCTTAACAATGACTTTGTGTGCTTGTAAAAAAGGGATCACCTCATCTGTGTTGTTCAATATATAAAGATGTGCTTGCAACAATTCTTCGCAATCTTTTGTCACCAAATTCACACCTCAGATGCTTTTACTTATAGAACATTTATTCAACACAGATGTGCGAGAAAATCCTATTGGATTCGTTGATGTCATGTAATCTGAACAAAACTCAATACTTTCTTCAACAATCTACCTTTCAATCATTGAACCTTCAGGATGATATGGATTTTTAACGTACCCTTTCAAAATCTTCATATAATGTTCAATAGGATACATCCATCTTAAGTATACCGGTCTGCACAACTTGATTTCTCTAATCAAATGAACAAGTAAATGTACCACTATGTCAAAAAAAGATGGAGGGAAAAACATCTCTAGTTGACACAGGATGATAACAATCTCGCCTTGAAGTTTATCTAACTTAGTAGGATCGATGGCTTTACTACATATTGACGAGAAAAATGAACACAACCTGTTTATGGTCTACCTGGTGAAGTTCGACAAATGAGTTGGACAACAGAAGCAGCAGAAGACCGAAATCGGAGAGAATCCTAAGTTTTTGGTGGTTTGTTCGGCATAGATTTTAGGGTTGGGGTTTTGAGAGGTTTTAATCGTGTTACCAATAAGGAGTATTGGTAAAACCTGAAGATATGTTTTGATGATGTTGCAACTTATAGATTTTGGATGTAGTAGGAAAATATTTAAAAAAGCAACTTGTAGATTTTGAATGTAGTAGGAAAATGTTAAACATTGTAATTTTTACTGATATAATCGATTATGGTTAAGCTATAATCAATTATCACATGCTTTTGTACTAGAATAATCGATTATCATGAAGCAATAATCGATTATCACAAGTCATACTTGAATAATCGATTATCACTTNNTATAATCGATTATCACTTTTTGAAAACTCTATAACGGACTTGAATAATCGATTATCACATACAATAATCGATTATTCATGGCAGTTGGGAGCTGACCTTTGGCATTCTGCGTACTTGGCTATATATGAGGTTTTGGAGAACTCAGAACTTAACATTTTTTGAACTGAGAAAGGTTAGAACACTGTGTGTCAGAGGAACGTTCTTAGAGAGCTTTTTGTTCATTGTTCCCTTGCTTGATCTTGTGAAAGGAGAGGCTCGCGTATCGTGTGTCGATAGTCGGAGCAGACTCTCTTCAACTTAGC
>NW_014543607.1:109610-111334 GCF_000741045.1 Vigna radiata var. radiata | reverse complement strand
TATGCCTTATGGTAGATTCTGAAGAAACAGGAAGCCAAGTAAGTGATTACAGTTTTGAATCCAGTGAATTAAATTTACAAAAGGCTTTCTTTGATTTAATGAATGAATATGAAAAACTTGATGTTGCTCATAAAAAATTAAAAAAGGAACATAATGAATTGAAGTTAAAATATGATAAACTGCTTGATGATGAAGTTGTGTTAAGAAATAGAGTAAATACCTTAGAACTTAAATTATCAGATGAAAAAGCTACTATTGAACCTGTTGAATGCTTGTCATGCAAAAGCTATATGTTTGATATTGATATACTTGAAAATTTACTTGCTAAGGCAACTAAAACTAATTCACATGCTAAATCAAACCTTAATAAAAGCAACGCTAAAAATGGAAACATGCATCAAAATTATAAATCCAAGGTAAGAAGAACTCGAAAAATTTGGGTTGTTAAAGGAACTTTTATTAAAAATGAAGTTAGTGATGTATGTTGCTTTTACTGTATGAAGCATGGTCACACATCAAACAAGTGCAATATCAAACATGTTGGTGTTCCAAGTGGCAAATATGCATGGGTTAAAGTTGTGAAATGATGAAACTTGCAAAAACTAACCACAAGGACCCATATTTAGATTGGGGACCTAAAATACTTGCTAATTTGTTTTGCAGGACCAATCTAAGTCAAAGAGATCACTATGGTATCTTGACAGTGGTTGCTTAAGACACAAGACTGGTGACAAGAAAAGATTCATCTCTTTTGAGAAGAAGAAGCAAGGATTTGTAACGTATGGGGATAACAACAAAGGCAGAATAATGGGAATCGGAAACATTGGAGGAGGAAACACTTTGACGATAAAAGACGTCTTATACGTTGAAGGCCTCAAACATAATCTTCTAAGCATAAGCCAACTATGCGACAAAGGTTTCAAGGTACCTTTTGAGAGTGATAAATGTACTGTTTATTTTAAAAATTCTACTGAAATTGCTTTGTAAGGTGTTAGGCACAATAACATATATTTGATTGATATTGAGAGTGCATCTANTCATAGTATAACATGCTTAGTTGCTAAAGAAGAAAATCCATGGCTATGGTACAAAAGAGTTGCACATATTCACATGCAACACTTAAATAAATTAATCTCTAAGGATCTTGTGATTGGTTTGCCTAAACTAAAATTTGAGAAAGATAAACTTTGTTCTGCATGTCAAAAGGGTAAACAAACCAAATCTTCATTTTCATCTAAAAGTATGATTTTAACATCAAAACCTTTATAACTTTTGCATATTGACTTGTTTGGTCCATCTAGAATTAAAAGTTTTGGTAGAAATTACTATGCTCTTGTAATTGTTGATGATTACTCTAAATTTACTTGGACTTTCTTTTTAACTCTGAAAAGTGAAGCTTTCAAAGCATTTAAAATTTTTGCTAAACGTATTCAAAATGAAAAAGATTTGAAAATCAAAACTTTGAGAATTGATCATGGTGGTGAATTTGAAAATGAATCGTTTGGGAAATTTTGTGAAGAATTTGGCATTGCACATAATTTTTCTGCACCTAGAACTCCCCAACAAAATGGTGTTGTTGAAAGGAAAAATAGATCACTAGAAGAATTAGCTAGAACACTTATGAATGAATCTAATGTGCTAAAATATTTTTGGGCTGATGCAAGAAGAGCTAAATCAATTTGAAAGGAATGATGTTTGGGAACTCATTCCAAAACAAGATGAAT
>NW_014543607.1:99867-109430 GCF_000741045.1 Vigna radiata var. radiata | reverse complement strand
CTACTGTCAAGAGGAAGGTATAGATTATGATGAAACTTATGCACTAGTAGCCAGGTTAGAAGCAATTAGATTGTTACTTGCATATGCATCTTTGATGAAATTTAAACTGTATCAAATGGATGTTAAAAGTGCATTTTTAAATGGTTTTATAAAAGAAGAAGTGTATGTTAGTCAACCTCCTGGAATTGAAGATTTTAAATTTCCTGATCATGTTTACAAGTTGAAAAAGGGTCTTTATGGTCTTAAACAGGCACCTAGGTCTTGGTATGAAAGACTTAGTACCTTTTTTATTGAAAATGAATTTTCTAGAGGAAATGTTGATTCAACCTTGTTCATTAAGAAAGTAGGAAAACACATTTTGATTGTGCAAGTTTATGTAGATGATATTATGTTTGATTCAACTGATGACTCTTTATGTGAAGAGTTTGCAAAAATAATGCAAGGAGAATTTGAGATGTCTATGATGGGTGAGTTAAACTTTTTCTTAGGACTACAAATAAAACAAATGAATGGTGGAACATTCATATCTCAAACTAAATACTGTAGAGAAATTCTTAGGAAATTTGGAATGGATAGTTGCAAGGAAGCTAGTACACCCATGGGTACCTCATGTTATTTAGATAAGGATGAAACTGGAAAAGGAGTGAATGAAACGAACATTCATTGTAAACACTAAGAATCTCACCAAGAGATTCGATACTTTGTAACATACCACAAGCAACCCTGAAATCATGTTTCGTTATTTCCCAATTCACGCACCTTTGAACCATAATCAAACCACATGTTTAAGCTTTCAGGATCAAGTCATATGTATCAGAACATGCTCCACAAACAAGGCAACAACCACTTAGTCAAACACATAACATCATACAAACAACGCAACTAGACTCTGCATCTCTCGCACAACACACCACCCTCGCTTGGCGAAATCAGAGTGACTCGCACAACGGACCCATTAATTCACCTTGCGAATTAATTTTGACAAAGGTACCAGATCAGCACCAGTCGCACAATGGAACATATCCGCCTTGCGAATTAATTTGCCCTGGTATCAGATTTTGGAGCTCACGCATAACGCGTAGAATCGTACAGCGAGAGTCTCCAAATAGATAGCTCCTCCCTAGAGCGACTCGCTAAGTCTGCTTGATCTGTAGAATGCTGAATTCTATAGAATCATGCGACTCACACCCCTCCAACCAATTGCAACCCTCCAACCAAACTTCTAACACCCAAATTGCGTGATATGAACCTATTCACTAGTGCAAAAAGGACTTTAGACGTTTGCTATTGATGAGTGCATATTTATGTCCACATTTATGCTTTAAAATTAAAATTTTTGATAGAATATTTGTGCTTAAATGATTGATTTGTAGAGGATTTGTAATTATTGGATTTAGTGTGTTTGGAAATAAAAAGGGCTTAAAAAGTGATTTTAATTGCATAAATTATTCTTGGATGCTCTAATATTTATTTGTACAACTGAAATTAGAGTTTTATTGGTTCAAATTGCAGTTTAAAGCCCAAAATCAGATTTTATTTTATAAATAATGACAGATGGACCAAACAGTCAGTTTTTACCCTTGCACCCCCAGATTTCCTTACATGCACCCCTCAGTTTTAAACCAAGCCAACAACCAAGCCCAAACGCTAAACCTTTTCTCCCACACCCCTAATTTTCCTACCCATACCCCTCCTATCACTAACTAAGTCAGACTTCACCAGATTATACCACGTGTCCAAATCCTTCACACAAAGATCTGTCCAACCACAGGCTGCCACATCAGCCACTACAAGAAAAATCACTATTACATACTGCCAAAATCCGTATATAACCTCCAAAATCCATATGTAAAATGTTGTTATATACAGATTACATACGGCCAAAAATTCATATATAATAGGGGTGTAGATAAAATTACATACGGATAATCCGTATATAAATTACATACAGATAATCCGTATGTAATATCCGTATATAATTATATACAGAAAAATCCGTAGATAATATCCGTATATAACTATATATGGAAAAATCCGTATATAATATATGTATATAATTTACATATGGAAAAATCCGTATGTAACTTTATAACTTTGTAAAAAAAAAATTATAGAAAAACATTTGAATACAGGTAAACATCTGAATCAGAGTATAACAAATTTACAATTGCTTTCTCATGGTCGGAATCACACATCCAACACCTAAACATCACAACAACTTCCATATTTAAACTAAAAACTATATCCATACATAAAACAATAATTGAATCACCATAAACTAACCCATGAGAGAAGCAGATTTGCTACCATAAATATTGTAATACCCCGTACAAAAAGTTGAAATAAAGGCTATGTAAATATTGTAATACCCCGTACAATAAGTTGAAAATACCGAATGGCCTTCATTGTAGTCTTGAACCTCTTAGCATCCTTTGACACCCTCTCAAATTCCTCTATCACTATCTCCATGTTAAACTCTTCCACTTTCTCCACCATCTTCACAGTGCTTCAGCTGCAGCTATTACAGAAGAACAAAAGAATTAAGTTGTGACTCTTGTCATATCTCTTGATAAGACCATAAATGTTAGTCTTGAACAACTAAAAGAAAGGAGGTATGGGGATAATTGATTCACATAAAGAAACAATTCTGACAATATATAAACAAAGACTTATAAATAGTTCAACAGCAACCAAAACTCTTAAAGTAATTAAGGCAGCAACTTACAACATTAATAATAGCTATACAACATCAAGATATAAGCCCAAACGTAAGCATTAATAGTAGCTATACAGACTGAACAATATATCACCTTATATATGCATGTAATTCACAGTGACAATATTCATAATTTCAGCATTCATTACCACTAAATTAGTAATTTCATAACATACAATTGATTATCAATTACTTCTCTTATTCTAGTCCTGATCATATCACGTTCATTCATCCATATTCCATCTAACCCTTATGTTCTCTCTCATTAGTCCTTCTTAGTCACTAGTGCATATGTCTATTTACTTCCTCATCATGCATAAACAAGAGATCATATACATTTTTATTTACTTCTTCCTATATAAACCAGTTTTAACTTACTATTATTGAAACTCCTTCCAAAAACATGTTTACTTATGTTAAAATTACTATTAGAAATGGCAAAGCTATTCAAAGACCATATCATTTCTTGTGTCAAAAATATAAAGGAGAAGGTCTCATATTCATTCTCCTCATCTGTTACTTTCTTGCCTCATAATTTATTTGTCTCATATCGTTTCTTCATTCACGTTTTCTACCAGTCCAATCAACACAAGAAGGTTTGCCTTTACATGTTAACATTTTGAAGGTAAAAGTCATATAAATATTATACCAATCATCCAATCACATCAAAGAATGACCTCAAAATAATATCATCATAAACTAAAAGTCACATTTTACTTTTCTAAATGTGACAGTTTATATAAAATAATAATCATGATAAAATATTTGTTAAAGTGCGTATTTATATAAAATCGTTTTATTGAAGTAAAATTGCACAGATATATTAAGAATGATGTGATAGAAATCTAGAAAAACTAATTAAGATATTGTATAATAACTCTTGTAATGTAAGATTACATGTCATAAGAATAAAGATCAATTATTTAATAACATCAATAAGAATATCATTGAAATATTAAACTTAAACTTGTTTGACTTAACCTTATATTCAACCTTATTTTGTATTCTAAATTCACTTTTTGTAGCATACTATTTTCATGAAAAAGTGAATTTTTCATTCTTCAGTTTTTTACAGTTTTCGTCAAAATGTGCACATATTTTATTTAACTTACTATACTCACCTAGTAATCACTAATAAACTTATTATTATTCAATCTCCTTCCAAAAACGCAAGTAACCAAACCATCTGGTCAGGTAACGTGCAATCAACTTTAAAACTAAGATAGTATATTCTAACAAAATGAAAGTAACTCTCAGATATTTCTAAAAATGTTTTCTTAAAAAATCTAACGAAATGTCCCATCAATTTATCAACATTTATATTGCATACTTAACTTCATAGTTCTACATTACTTTCTAACCGCAATATGAAATTATATTTTCTCCCTCAGATGCAAATTTAAAGGGGAACAACCCTTGAATAAAAATCAAACAAATCCAGTTAAGATTATGATATAACAACATGCAATAATGATGTCTACAAAATTGTTATTCACTCAAACAAATCTCAACAATAATATCACAATAATGCCTTGCAACTAAAAGTAAGCATATATGCCTTTATAAGTGATCTATATTACATAAATTTTGGCCAAATTATATACATCAGAAAAGAAGGAGCACACAACTTTGGGGCTCTGTACCATCTTGTAGCAACACAATCTTGCAATAAGGACCAGAAGAAATAACGAGAAAACTCAATATTACTTTTGAATATAACTTATAACGTCAATATTCTTCTTCAAACAAAATATCAGAGGGGTCCACCTCTGTTTACTCATCAAATGTGTAGATAAAATAAACATATCATCAGTACAGCTCTTGCACATAATTATGAACAGAGGTTACTTTCCTAACTGAAGAAATGACCCTAGTTGTGTACAAGGAAACATGTAAGCATAAGAACGATTTCCAAATTCATTGACCATGTGATTGCAGGGATTCCTGCGATTACGCACATACCTCTGCATGCTTTCGAATTTAACAATCGTGTGACAGAGGGTGGCATTGTTGATGATCCATCAGTGTCAGCAAGCTGGAAGGTAATGATATATTGGAAGTTAGAAAAACATAAAATGTCCAACCTTTTAAGGGAGACAAGAGAAAGTATAAAGGAATTTGATCAGGATGTTTATAACTTGCTGAAGAATTTCTAAAAGGTCAACATCATTTAATTTGACCCCTAAAATACACGGTACCTACAAGTTGTCATTAAAGTCAGTAGTATGCAAAACATGCATTTAAAATTCAAAAATTAAATGCAGAAAATAAAAATTTTAATATTTTCAACTAGTTAAAAGAAAAATTGAAGGGGGAAAAAAGCAAGTGTTGACGGCAATAAGTGTGATCGTTGTTTCTTGTCTTTTTATAATATCCAGATTCCTGCAAAGGCAATCAAAATTATAAATTAAAAAAACCTGAATAACAAATTGAAAGAAGACTTAGCAAATTATCCCATTGTTCAATTTTGAATCCAAACAATCCTTTAATTGGTAGGTAGAGAAATTTTATGTGATGCAAAGCCATGAATAAATAAATAACAGACATCACAAAACTATATATGTTGTAACATAACTCGGTTAAAAACTCTACTGGGGAGCCAGAGAGGTATACCTTCTAAAGGTCTCGGAATTATTAGCATGGATGTGGCATATCCAGCCCCAATCTTTGATCTGTTCGCTATAACTATGAAGTAGTTGATAACCAATCTGTGGCAGTACCTGTATCATGCATCTTACTACCAGTGTACGAATTTTAAGATTTGGAAACATATCATAATCTTGACATTAAATTCTCTAATTCATAGAATGCATACCAGTTCCAGTTCAGTATACAGATAGGTTACTGTTTTTGCTTCTCCCGACAATACCTAAGTATTTGACTAGTTTCATAAGTAATACTGGAGAATATTTCCGATAGACTCAGTATGAACAAGTTTACCTTTTGACGCAATTCTTCCAGTCTGATTCTTTCATCTGCTTCATGATGTAAAAGGAGTAATAATATTAATGTTACCTCAAGTTTCCTTCTTAGGTTCTCACTGATTAGAAAAACTTGCATTTATTATATCTGTTAGCAGGCATTTCTGAAGCTTTATTCATTATTTAAAGTAATAAACTCAAGTCAAGCTGAGAGGTCCAACAGAAGGCATTAAGAAGAGAGAGAGAGGGGAAAAATGGGACTATATAGAAGAGGAAAAGGGTGTTGAGGAGAGATATTGGGGTGCTGCTAAAGTGAGTCTACCTGTCTGAAAGGATAGTGTAATTCAGAGTTTAATAAATAGTTGTGGGTTACATGCTCAGGGGTTACCTGGATTCAATTCTATTAAATTATCTGTTTCTCCTAGGTGTATCCGGTCCTTAAATCTTTGGGCATAAAAATTATGTAACTGTCTGTAATGGTGAGACATATAGGAACAACGAGAATCCCTAAGCTACCTAAATGTGGTCTTCCTCATGGCTCATCTAATCATCATAGCAACTCATGCCCAATTCTCCTCTAATTTTACAGCAGCTACACTTACAAACTTTCATTGCATAATCAAAATAGCACCTACACCGATTGAATAAAAATCATTACTAAGAATTAACACTATACTAAACACAATTTAATCAAAGTTGGAAAAGTCTAAGATTACTACTAAAAAAAGCTAGAAATATAACAACTAAAATACTGAACTAAAAGCACACTTAAAAGTTCAAACTTAACAAGGGATCTCAGTATATCATCCTTCTTACTGCATCTCTTGTATTTTACCTACAAGTTAGGCACTTCTATAAAGTGCTCAGAAATTAATAAAGTAACCAACTAGTAAGGGCTGTTTTGTCATCAGTCTCCAGTCCCAACTCCTGTAAACAAGAATATTAAAAGAAAATAAAAGTAAGACCAATATGAAAAGTAAAGCATTCAGAAAAACATATCATTGCCTTGGAGCATTTGGATAAATAACTTATATGAACACTTCAGAAACCTCTAAAGAGATTATTCAGATTGTGAAACTTACTTGAGTATGATAAAAAGAGCTTATAATCACAAGACTAAATGAGCACCTCTCATACATATAATTTCACTCATGATAGGATGAAGTAAAATGCAACAAGTAGGATCAGATGCCAAGGTTGACAACTAAACATGACACAATAAACTATAAAGTCTAATGAGAAGACATATCCATAAGAAAATATGTCTAGTGATGAGATATCATTCAAGCTTCCAAAGAATGAAGTTAATGACATTAAAATAAGGTCAATCATTTTTATCAACATATAGTGACATCATTGCTTTTCTTGCTCATAGAAAGTAGAAACAAATTGGCTAGAAGACAAACTGCAAAATTCAGAGATTAGTGGCAATACCCAATCATCTAGTGTCTGGTTGTTATGAATAAAGTCATGAGCTAAAATGATACATATGGAAGCAGAATTTAGAAGTAGTCAGTAGTAGAAAGAGATCATGCATAAGATACAGGTTAGCTAATTTGTGGAAGTCTTGACGTGTACCTTCTTTATGGCCTTAAGCTGCTTTTGCAATTGATTCCTGACAAGAATAAAATACAAATCTTAATATATTATGAAAAGTTCTGTTCAAGACATACAAGGAAGCTAAAGATGTGATTATCTGAATCTTGTTGATTTCCATCTCGTTTATACACCTGTTCAGGAACATAATAAATTCATCTATTCTCATCCATCAATATCTCACACAAGTCCTTCTACCTAAAACTCTTCACTCCCTTCTTCTTCTTCGTAGACGCCAAAGTTTCGTTCTTCAGTGCAGTAGTGGTGGACGTGGACAATGACAGAGACAGTGTCGTTCGCGCCACTGATGGTGAGGGAGACGACAATGGCTTCTTATTTTCCAATTCGTCCTTAATAGGACTGCCTCTAGCCATGCTCTGCACCCAAACCCTAACCTTCTCCAAGATCAAGGGTTTCCCCTTAGAAATCACGGCGTCCTTAATCCTTTTCCCTACCGGTCCTTTGTCATCAACGGTGGTTCTAAGTTTGAGATCTTTGTCGGCATTCTTTTTGGATATGTAGGGAATTTCAAGGTGCATTCGACTTCGAGAAGTGAAACTCCATTGGAGTTGGAAGAAACCAAACTAGGGTTTTGGAGTTGGAAAAAACCAATTAGAAGGGGAATTTCAACCTGTAAAGAACAAAGTAGTGAACTGAGTACGAAGAAGAAGATTAGAGTAATGGTAAACAAGCAGTGAGTACGAGAGAAGCAAGAAAGAACTAAAGCACAAAGAGGGCTCTAGAAAGCAACAATCAAACAGGGCTCGTAAGAGAAACAATCAGACCGAAGAGCGACAAGGTTCGACAGTGAAAGAAAACCTCTAGGGTTCGAGAAAGAGAACAAACCTCATTCGAGAAAGAAAGGAAAGCTTGAACAATGAGAGTGAATACAGCTTCCACTTAATAAAAATACATTTTATTAAAAGCTTATTTTCCTAATCCGTATATAATATAAATTATATACAAATCTTATCCTTGGATAGTTTTTCCGTTACCAAGCGCTAATTTTACATACAGAATTTATATACGGATTTTCCGTATATAAAAATCCGTATATAATATCTGTATATAAAACATTTTTTATAATCCACATATAATATTTCGTATGTAATTTCATTATTTCTTGTAGTGAGCCCCCATGTCACATCATCATCTTCAAACCTTCAGAAACAGAAACCCTAATTTCCAAATTCAAACCCCAAGCACCGCTCCGTTACCACCATCCTGCAAGGATGCCGGTGGCCACCAAACCCCAAAGCCGCCGTCGCACAACACCATCTTCATCACGCGATCTTCTCCTTCGTTCATCACTACCTGCGAATCGAACAACCCAACAAAACCCAGAATCAAGAGACCCAATTCGAAGAAATCCTTCGAACTCTAAGTCGCCGCCGCGAAACCCAGCTTTGCCTCCACTACGCGAGTTCATCTTCTCATTGCATCACCATCCTCGCGCAAGCTTCTCCATGGCCGCCAACTAGAGAATGCAACCGCAACCTGCAGAAAACCAAGAAACACAGAAATCGCCATCAAATTCTTCTTCGTTTCCATCAAACCACTAGACCTGTAAACACAACAAACCCAGTAGCATCAGAAAACTCGCACCTTGCCACGAGCATTACCATGGCTTTTCCATCAAATGGCGATGCCCAGATCATGAGCTCTCGAGAACTATTATTGCTCGAAGCATCTTCTCCTTTAAACAGCGTGACGGCGCAAGGAGCTAAGGGAAAATCCCTTTCCCAAATTGCAAACCCTAATTTTGGAGGAAAAAGGGGATGCCACATGGTGCGATCTCATTGGAAGTGACCTTCTGGTCAAACAGTCAAAGTCTGGTCAACCAAGGGACTCTTTTTCAATTTTGAAGAAAAAGGAAGGGGCTAAAGTGAAGATAGAGGAAATTTCAGGGTATTTATGCAATTTTGGAAAGTCAGAAAAACTGAAAGATAAAATTCAGTTGTCGAATTGATTTAATTTGGGAATATCAACAGAAAATATTTTCCAAATAATGTTATAATTATCTAAATCTTTTAGTTATTTGGAAGATATAAGATAAAAGATTTTATCAACAGAATATTCAAAGTCCAAGCCCAATCAAGCACTATATAAAGAGACCCAAGGGAGGCAGAAAGGGGAGCTTCATTCATTCATTCATCCACCACTGCTTTCAGTTTTCTTTCATTATGTGTTTCTAAGCTCTTAGGGCTATTTTGCTGTAATTTCATTATGGATTCTGAGGTTAAGTGAATTAATGCAATTGTTTATTTTGATTATTGATTTAAGTTGATCTCTCTCTATGTCTTTCATCTCTCTATCATATTAAAAGCAAA
>NW_014543607.1:96341-97997 GCF_000741045.1 Vigna radiata var. radiata | reverse complement strand
TTCTTAGACAGGTCACCAGAAGATGGGATAGATCTAATAGAACGGAAGGCCGTAGATAATCAGCAATATGGAACAAGAGAAAATTCAGTAACTTTGTTGAAAGGAGTGCATGAAATTGAAAACGGTGTAGTTGATGGAAGGAGGATAGATGAAAGATTGAATAACTT
Organism: Vigna radiata var. radiata; assembly: GCF_000741045.1. NCBI lineage: Eukaryota > Viridiplantae > Streptophyta > Magnoliopsida > Fabales > Fabaceae > Vigna > Vigna radiata. The sequence goes on along the minus strand of NW_014543607.1, from coordinate 97,830 downwards.
AGAATGCAAACTCGACAAGATTGCAAGTTTGTTTAAAACCTCACTCCACAAATTGCTAAGAAGTGTGGAATTTGCATTTCAACTGATCACTACACTGATGAATGTCCTAGCTTGATGGAAACTACTGTGGAAAACTCATCCCAAGCTTTTGGTGCGAACACGTTTGGAGGAAATAGACCATACCAGAATTATCATGATTCATCCTCCAATAGGTATCAACAAAACATGCAACCTTATGTTCCACCTCAACAAAGGCAGCAATCTCAACCCGAAATATCACTGCAAGATTTCATGAAAACNATGCTTGAGCAAAATTCAAAAATCAAGAAATCAATTGCAAAGTTGACTCAGAGGGTTGATAAGTTAGAGACTAAAGAATCAAACAAACTGCCTGCACAAATAGTGATCAACCCGAGGAATGTAAATGCTATAACTTTGAGAACGGGTGAGCAAGTAGAAAGCCCTGAAGGAGTCCAAAAAAATGAAGATAAGGAAGAAGAAGAAGCACAAATTGATGACAATGGAGGACCAAATGAACCACTACCTGAGACTACCACTAAAAAATCCAGGTTAGTACCTCCTAACTCTTCTTCTAAAAATTCTTCTTCATCTTATTCTCCACCTCCTCCATATCCCAATCGGTTGAAGCTGAGAAACAAAAAAATGGAAGAATTAGACCTAGAGATCTTGAATATTTTCAAAAAGGTGGAGATCAACATTCCCTTGCTTAATGTTGTTAAACAAATCCCTAAATACGCCAAGTTTTTAAAAGAACATTGCACAAATAAAAGGCGCATTGGGGATAACAAGGTTGTGAATTTGGGAAGAAATGTGTCAAGCTTGGTAAAGAAGCATATTGAAATACCACAAAAATGCAAAGATCCAGGTATGTTCTCTATTGCTTATCTTATTGGAAATTCAAAGTTTGACAATGCTATGCTAGATTTAGGAGCTTCCATTAATGTAATGCCTTTATTAGTTTTTACTTCTCTATCTCTGGGACCTCTTAAGACTACTGGTGTGGTCATTCAACTGGCCAACCGTAGCACAGTTAACCCTGCAGGTGTGCTTGAGGATGTGCTTGTCCGAGTAGACAAGTTAATTTTTCCTGCAGATTTCTATATATTTTAATGAGTCAATATTTTCTTGACTTTACTTAGTTTATTGTGCTTAAATTAATCAGGGAATTGTGCTTAAATGTTCAGTATTTTCCTGTTTTCGCTAATAGTGCTTAATTTGACCGAAAATTCTAATTTTAATTAATTGGAATATTCTGAGCTAATTATTTGCATTTTTAATTGCAAGGAAAATTTTGGAGATATATTTTGGAGCATTAGGATGGGCACCAAATAAATTAAAGACTCTCACTTGGGCATTTTAAATTTAATTATGTTGTAACTTAGTAGTATAGAATATTTTTAATTAAACTTGTAAGCATTGGGCCAATTTTTGTCAAAATAGTTTGAGCCCAATTAGAAAACATGACATG
>NW_014543607.1:91306-93901 GCF_000741045.1 Vigna radiata var. radiata | reverse complement strand
CTTCTTTTGGTAGGCATATGGGTCACGTGAGTGGTAGAAGGAAAAATATGTTTGTTTATTTCTTGTGTTTTAATTTAATTTGCATTGTAGGATTAGTTGTTTTTAATTTCTTTAATTTAGTTTTGCATTTAATTTAATTTAACTGATTTTAGATATTTGTTTAGTCTAGTATTTAATTTAGCATTTTCACTCTCTGGACTCGATTTTAAAAAAATAATTGCAACCATACCAGAGGTCCAAATGCTACATTTTATATGTCACATGAAAGATAATTGAGTCTACTTTCCAGGAAAAAAAACCTCATCTCATTTAGAGCTCTGTAAAAAACGTTATGGGTAAAACATTGAGCAAAGGTCAGAGTTGTCCAATTCCAGCGTGAATTTTCGTATTTACTGTAGCAGTTTTGTTTTTTGTTTTAATTTCATTTTCATGCATGGTTAAATGTGTTGTTGCATTTAGTTTCGTTTTAATTAATTTTAATTATGTTTTTACATTTGCGCTTTAATTTAAATTCCATCTGCGTTTTAATTTTAATTTTTCCGCACACCAAACAAACTTTCAAAACCCCCCCACTTTGTGTTAGAGTCGAAACTCGAACCGCAAAATTGGTCCTTGAGAGATGACCTAGGAGTCAATTCCTAGTCTATACTCCATTTCTAATATGCAATTAAATTTGTATGGGCCGTGACACCCATCAAATTTTGGCGCCGTTGCCGGGGACCAACGGTTTGGTTTTAGGTCTTTTGTTGTGTTAGTGTGTATTGTGTTTTGTCTTGTGCTTTGAGTGTGTCATTCTGTTCTGTGTGTGATGTTATGTGTTTTTGCATTTAGGTAGCTTCAGTTGCATATTTTCATTACATCCTTCTTTCCTCCCTTCTTTCCCATGTTTACCTATTTTGGCTATGTGATTAATTCTGATTCTGCTTGTGTCTATGATTCTCCTCCTGCTTGTTACTCTGATATTGCTTCTCATATATACTCTTCTGATTTCTATGTTGAGAACAGAACGATTCCTCCTCCATCTCATGAGAGTGCTCCTAGGGAGCTGTTTCCAATTGATAAGGAGGATATTCGTTGTGTTTTCAACATTGGAATTTGTTGCCTAGGTTTCATGGTTTTGCAGGTGAATGCCCATATAGACATTTGGAGGAGTTCTGCACCATATGCTCTTCAATGAAACCTCCAGATGTCTTGGATGAGGACATTTTCTTAAGGGCATTTGAATACTCGTTACATGGAGCGGCAAGGTATTGGCGGTTTTGTCTTCCTCGTGGATCCATCACCAATTGGGAAGATCTTAAGCAACTATTTTTGGAAAGATTATGCCCTTCACAGCATCAATATCAAGAACCACCATTCCAGAATGCTTGTATGCCTCCCCCTGTCCAGGAACCACAACAGTTGCAGTTTCATGAGCCTGCACAAGCAATTCCTCATCCTTCCACTACTTCTGAGCCTACATTGAAGGAGTTATTGGAGCATATGACTATTCTGAACATTCAGTTCCAGCAAGTGAACATGGAGTTTAAGTAGGAGAGAAGAGCTTCCTTTCAGAGTTTGACTGATCAGATGGGGCAGATGGCCACTCAACTCAATGAGGAACAGTCTTATGTTTCAGAGGGATTACCATTTCAGGCTGTTCAGCTTCTTGATGATGTTGATGCCATCCACACAGGAGATGGGGAGTAAAGTCCTGAGTCTGCTATTGCGCCATCTACTTTCCCACCCTTTTATGTCCCTACTCTTGCACCTGAGGAGACTGATGAAGAATTGGAAGACCAGGCAGATATGAGCAACACTTTTGAGATAGGTAGACTACTTTCACCTTCCACCACTCTACCAATCTTCAGGGAAGTGGAGGTAAACATACCTGAGATAGATTCTGTTATTGATGATTATGTTGATGATGGGTATGTTGATGATTGTATTGTTGATGATCATGCTTTTAATTCTCCCTCTTTGCATGGCGAGAACCACTTTGTGTTATCGCATCTGAATGTTTGTTCTCCATGCACTGTACATGAATCTGAACCTGTGATTGATATTGTTTCTATTTACGAACTTGATTCATGTTCTGAGGGTATATTTGAGGGTCAGCTTGTTACACTAGGATTTGGTGTTATACCCTTACATGTCATTTCTGTGGAACCATATTGCACTAACCATGTTGCAGGAGGTACATATGAATTTGGCCAACACACACCCATGGTGGAAGACAAAGGTGCTGACAGTTTGAAGGTTAATAGGCACCAGCTGAACCCACTCATCCACAATCACTTCTTCTTAGATCCAGCTATGGAGGACATCTCCCTGTTTGATCAAATCTGGAGACTGAAGCAATTCCTCTTCAACACTTCCTGGCTGAATACCGTGGTGGAAGACATCTCCCTGAAAGTCCAAAATGGCAACTGCCACCATGATCAGGGGAGTTTTCTTCTTTCCCTTCTCCCCCTTTCCTGCTTTTATTGCACTTGTCCATGATCTGTTGACTGTTCTGATTTCTGATCTGATGATTGTGACACATTGAGGACACTGTGTAGTTTAAGTGTGGTGACTCTGATTTTTCTTTGATTAGTTTATGTTTTCTGCATTAAA
>NW_014543607.1:89266-90391 GCF_000741045.1 Vigna radiata var. radiata | reverse complement strand
AACTGAAAAACCATGATTTCCTGAACCTTAGGGAATTTTGGAGCTTTGGAATTGTTTTGGGAATAAGTGTGGTCTCTTGGGAGATTCAGATGAATTGGTTAGTTGGTTCCTCTTCTTGTTTTGTTTTGTAAATATGTTGTGTATCTTGTCTCTTAGAGTTGTGTTCTGAAAAGAGAGAAAAGAAAAGAGAAAAGATGAAAAAAAAAGAAAAAAAAATCAAAAAAATGAGAAAAATTAAAAAAAACTTCAAAAAAAATTGTGAATAATGGAGTCAAGAAGAGGATTGAATTAGAGGGTTTTGGGTGTGATTTGACTGTGTTTTCAGTTGTTCCCCATTGCTCCTCTATTCCTTTTGGTTTGTAGTTTCTCATCCATATTATATCCTCCCTTTTCCTTGACCCCATTGCATCCATAAAAGACATTTTGATTTGAACATGCATATGTTTTGAGTGTTAATATTAAAGACTTGTCAAGACTGTTGTTGCTTGCTTTCTTGAGTGCATTGAGTTGACACTGTTTACCCTAGACACTTGAGAGAAACACTGATAGTGCATCTGTGAGGTTCTGTTGCTTTTGATTCATCTATTGAACTGATTGATCATTTTGCCATGTCTTGAATTGCTTGGATGATTTCTCTGAGTATCTATTTTCTCTAATTCAGTGTTGGATATTGCATACTTCTTATCTTTGCCAGATTTCTTGAGAATTGTGTAATTCTGTTTGTTTCTATCCCTGTTAGTCTTTGTTGTCTGTCTGCTGAGTATGTGTCAATTCCCTGATGTTGTCTGAACTGTTCCTTGATTTGCGTCTTGATTTTGCCCAGGAGTGCAAAAGACTAAGTGTGGTCTATTTTGATGAGTCAATATTTTCTTGACTTCACTTAGTTTATTGTGCTTAAATTAATTACGGAATTCTGCTTAAATGTCTAGTATTTTCCCGTTTTCGCTAATAGTGCTTAATTTGACCGAAAACTCTAATTTTAATTAATTTGAATATTTTGAGCTAATTATTTGCATTTTTAACTGCAGGGAAAATTTTGGAGATATATTTTGGAGCATTAGGATGGACACCAAATAAATTAAAGACTCTCACTTGGGCATTTTAAATTTAATTATGTTGTAACTT
>NW_014543607.1:85343-87956 GCF_000741045.1 Vigna radiata var. radiata | reverse complement strand
TAGGAGCTTCCATTAATGTAATGCCTTTATCAGTTTTTACTTCTCTATCTCTGGGACCTCTTAAGACTACTGGTGTGGTCATTCAACTGGCCAACTATAGGACAGTTAACCCTGCAGGTGTGCTTGAGGATGTGCTTGTTCGAGTAGACAAGTTAATTTTTCCTGCAGATTTCTATATCTTGGACATGAAGGATGAGGAAGGAATCAAGTCATCAACTATTATATTGGGAAGACCTTTCATGATGACAGCACGAACCAAGATAGATGTGCATGCAGGAACACTGACCATGGAGATAGGAGATGAGAAGGTGCATTTTAACGTNTTGGAAGCCATGAAGCACCCAATTGAAGAGCATTCACTGTTTTGTGTTGATCTATTAAGTGAAATTGTGAATAATTTTTCTGATAGTTTTTTGAATGTATTTTCAACTTTTTCTCCATTTATGGATTTTTTTTTCAAAAATGTCGTACCTAATTTTGGACGACGAAGAAAACTGTAAAGCAGGTGATATTGAGGACGTGGTGTCAATATATGATACCTCTGTGACGTCCGAGTGTGATGCTGAGGTGGATGAAATTACCTTAGGCAGTAAGATATTGCCATCTGTGGTACAACCACCTGTTTTGGAGTTGAAACCTTTACCATCCCATTTGAAATATGCTTATCTTGAGAGGGATGGGAAACTCCCTATTATTATATATGAGTTGCTTACTGATGAACAGGAAAAACAACTATTACAGGTTATCAAAGACCACAAGAAAGCAATAGGCTGGACATTGGTAGATATTCCTGGTATTAGTCCTTCTCTTTGCATGCACAAAATACTTTTAGAGGAGGATGTTAAGCCAGTGAGACAACCTCAGAGAAGACTAAATCCTCAACTGATGGAGGTTGTCAAGAAAGAGGTCACGAAGTTGCTACAAGCAGGTATTATCTATCCAATTTCTGACAGCACTTGGGTGAGCCCTGTACATGTGGTTCCCAAGAAATTTGGAATCACAGTGGTAAAGAACGAGCAGGATGAGTTGATTCCTACTCGCATTCAGAATAGTTGGAGGGTTTGTATTGACTATAGGAGATTGAACCAAGTCACTCGAAAGGACCATTTTCCTTTGCCATTCATGGATCATATGCTAGACCGTTTGGCAGGTAAGTCACATTATTGTTTTCTAGATGGATTCTCTGGGTATTTTCAAATCTGTATAGCCCTGGAGGACCAACATAAGACTACCTTCACTTGTCCTTTTGGTACATATGCTTATCGGAAAATGCCATTTGGTCTATGCAACGCTCCTGGTACATTTCAGCGATGTATGTTGAGTATTTTTATAGATTTATTGGAGCATTGTATTGAGGTTTTCATGGATGATTTCAGTGTGTATGGTTCATCTTTTGAAAATTGTTTAACTAACCTTGCAAGAGTTTTGCAGAGATGTGAGGAAACTAACCTTGTCTTGAATTTTGAAAAATGTCACTTTATGGTGGAACAAGGTATAGTTTTGGGTCATGTTGTTTCCAGGAATGGTATATCTGTAGACCCTGCTAAAATTGATGTTATTTCACAATTGCCTTAGCCCTCTTCTGTACGAGAGGTTCGATCTTTTCTTGGTCATGCAAGGTTTTACAAGAGGTTTATACAGGACTTTAGCAAGATAGCCAATCCTCTTTCCAACTTACTTCAGAAGGATGTACCATTTGACTTTGGAGAGAAGTGCAAAGCCGCCTTTGATTCCTTGAAAAGGGCACTCACTACCACTCCNATCATNCAACCACCTGATTGGACATTGCCATTCGAGTTGATGTGTGATGCATCGAACTTTGCAGTGGGAGCAGTACTTGCACAAAGAGATGAGAAGCAGCCACATGTGATATACTATGCTTCCCGGACATTGGACACTACACAGGCAAATTATACCACAACTGAAAAGGAATTACTAGCTGTTGTATTTGCCTTGGATAAATTTAGATCGTACATACTTGGATCCAAGGTAATTGTTTATACAGATCATGCTGCATTGAAATTCCTTCTAAAGAAAGCAGATTCCAAACCAAGATTGATCAGATGGATGTTATTGCTCCAAGAGTTTGATATTGAGATTAGGGACAAAAGTGGAGCCCATAACGTAGTAGCAGACCATCTAAGTAGAATTGAAAAAGAAGAAGATGAAATTCCTATTCAAGGTGACTTTCCTGATGAAGTTCTATTGGCCTTGTCTTTTGTAAACGGTATGTATCCTGAACCTTGGTTCGCTGACATTGTTAATTATTTGGTTGTTTCAGCTATTCCTCCATCTTTCTCCAAATCTGAGAGAGCCAAACTAAAAAGTGAGGCGAAGTACTATGTATGGGATGAANCGTTCTTATGGCGCATTGGTAGTGACCAAGTCGTTAGGAGGTGTGTTCCTGACATAGAGATACCTTATGTGCTTGAATTTTGTCATTCATCACCTTTTGGAGGATACTATGGCACGCAAAGGACAAGTAGGAAAGTGTTGGATTGTGGATTATATTGGCCTACCATCTTTAAATATGCACGGAGGACATATGAAAATTGTGAGCAATGTCAAAGAGATGCCTCAACAACCCATGTTGTATTGTGAGGTATTTGATAT
>NW_014543607.1:79895-83928 GCF_000741045.1 Vigna radiata var. radiata | reverse complement strand
CCTAGCTTATTTTCCATTGCAACTTTCTTCCACATCATGGAAGCCTTCTGAGTTGTGATTCATTCCTCTAAGCTAGCATCCATCTTCCATCACCATAGTATCACTACTTCCGCTGCCTACCACCCCAAACTATTCAGCCAAAATCCTTTTCTGTAAACCTTCCAGATCTGCCACTACAACTAGTCACCGTACTGTTCCATTGGTTTGTTGCGGCTCTCCTGCTTCAATCCACCTCTGGACTTACAGATCTTCAAGTCTACATCATACCTTGATGTATCAAGTGGTATTCAGAGCTATGGTTCAAGCTAGAACCGTGAGATAAGTCCATACTTTTTCCATTTCCATGCTGTCAGAATTTTCCTGAGTTGTCTTGTTGTTTTTCTGGATTTCATCTCTGTTTTCAACATCTTTGCTATGGTTTAAGTTCTGTTCTGAGTATTTCTTTGATACTAGCTGTGATTGCTTGAGTCTCTCATCATTTTAATCGGCTATTCTTTGCTGCTTTGAATCATTTTATCATTTAAACATCAATTCTGTTTTTTTTAGAGTCATGTTAGTGTAGTTTGCTTTTCTGTCATTGCATCTGGTTTTTTTCAACCAAGTTTTTTCCAAAAACTGAATTGTTTGGATGTGGCTACACCAATTAAGAGCAATGAACAATCCAGAATTGAGTTCAGGTGTTTAATTTGCCAATCAAAATTCAGATCTGTTTTGTTTTGCAAATTCTGTTTCGGTTTCCAGAAATCTGTTTCTGCTGCAACAATAGTTCACTGTTCATATGGCATTTTGTACTGTTCTATTGAACAACAATTGATTGAGTCAATGCCTGAATCATTTGGAAGATGAAACTTAGTTGATTCTAAGTGTTTTTCATGTTGCAAGCCTTTAAAAGCATTAAGCTGAGTTGCTGCACATCTTTGAGATAAAAAATTCTGCATAATTGAGTCAAGATTGGTATTAGATCATTGCCAATCATCTTCAACTTGTTTCTGCTGTTTGAGCAACTTTCAAATACGATTTCCAAACTCTTTTTGCTGTTTTCAAACCAGAATTACAGTCCAAGTGCATTTTGACCATGCTAGTTGTGAATTTTAGTTGAAAATTGGTACTGTAGTAGTGAAATTCTGATATATGCTGTTTTGATCCATCAGATTAGCTTCTACAAGTCTTAATTCATCATTAAAATATGTTTGAATCATTGGATTGAACCTATATGCAGTACTGTTCATTTGGTCAATTTTTTGCACTATATTTTGATTATTGCCGAGAGCTATGCTGTGAGTTTCCAAATTCTGCATTGCTTGCTGTTTGATTCCACAAAATTGGATGCAACAAAAGCCTATGGTCCATAAAATAGAAAAATAACAATTCAAAAGAGTTACCAAAGACATTAAAAGGAAAAAAGGAATATTGCATCTTAAGTTTCGAAATTCTGGTTGCACATTGAACTTTGCTGTCAAAAGTAATGCAAGTTCATTGAGACATTTCATCAAACAGTTTAGTCCCATTTCTTTGCATAGCTATTTCGTGTTTGATTCTAGTTTCTAGTCTTTTGTTGCGTTTTAAATCTGTTCTAGAGCCATTCTTAGGATCTATTTGAGGTGCCACCGTGTTTGTTATCCCTTTAATTGCTTGATTTTCGAATTTTAAACATTCTGCACACCAACTGTTTGAAGAAATTCCTGGTGTTGCTGTTCATTGGCTACGAAAATTATAGCAATTGTGGTGACATTTCCTGTGACTAATTGGCTTGCTGGATAGGTGATTTGTACCTCAGAAGGATTACCATAAGTGGAAGCATCAAAGAAGGTTCAATTAGGAGAGACAAGTGTGAGAAGGTGGCTTCTGGCTGAGGCAAAGCGTGACAAATTCTACATCAGAGTGTTGCAAATTGCGTGACAACAACACTGCATTCTGCAGCAACATCTGTTTCAGCAGATTTGGTTCAGTTTGAGTGATCACTTGCAGTTGGGAGTTTTGTGGGTGAATCCAGTAGATTCAAGTCCTTTGAGAGCAACCAAAGCTGCACATATTCTTTCCATAGCCTATTTTAATTTTCCTTTGTTTTCCTTTGTTTTCATATACTAAGTTCTTTGTAATTTCCATTGGTTTTTGGTTGTAAGTTCCAAATCCAAGCAAGTGAGGTGATAGAGTTCACAAGTGCTCTTCCCTCATTTGTAACTAGACTCAAAGAAGTCTCACAACCTAAAATTGAGTAGTCGGTGAGTGTGTCTTAGATCCAAAGTCTAAGCCTCACCTAGGAGACCTCACTTTAATTGTTTTTCCAATTCTCGACTAGATAGCATATATCTTGTGCGAATAGGAAGCTCTTTTAGGGGTCCGAATTTAGAGTTTAGGTTGTGTCCTTTCTTTGCTTTGTGTTTTCTTTGTTGTCTTTAAGACTTAAGTGGATTTAAGAGTGATTTTGATCTAAGGACTCTAGTAAGTAGATAGAAGCATATTTGGCAAGGATAAGGCTTGGTACTTAAGCATTCCTAGTGAATCACCTCCCTTACCTGAAATATTGCTTTCAAGTGAAAATCTCTAGTCTTTATTTCAAGAGTAACAATTAAGTCCATCATAATGTCTGGAAGGCATTCTCCTAGGATCAATGAGGAACCTAAAGAGCAATTTTGTTTTCAAACTCTTATCAACCATCTCACTGAAATTGAAAAGAAAATAGGGCAAAAGAAGAGTGAAAGAGAGTTACAAAGTGCCATGGTCACTAATGAGTTGAAAATGTTGAGAGAGGAACAAGCTCAACTTAAAGAGAGAAGTATGAGTAGAGAGTCACAAAGTGATCAAGAACACTTAGGAGTAGGAGATTACTATCCTTCTTCATCAAGAAGGCATAGGCAGGAATTTGAAACTCTCTTTCCTCCTAAAGAAGTCAATGTGGTATTGCCTCATTTCCATGGGAAAGATAATATTGAGGCTTACTTAGATTAGGAAATGAAAGTAGAGCAAATCTTTGCTTGTCATCAAGTGTTAGAGGAAAGAAAAGTCTCACTTGCTACCCTTAGCTTTCAAGGGTATGCAATGTATTGGTGGACCGCCCTAGTCCAAGAAAGAATGAAACAAAGAATCCCTCCCATAAAGTATTGGAATGAGCTCACAACTGCTCTGAAGAAAAGACACATCCCTTCTTACTATAAGAGGGAACTTATGGATAAGCTCCAAAGGTTGCAACAAAAGTCTATGTCTGTTGAACAATATAGAGAACAAATAGAGTTATATATCATGAGAGCAGGAATCACATAGTCAGAGGAAACTACTTTAGCTAGATTTTTGAGTGGGTTAAATTTGGACATAAGGGATAAAGTTGAACTTCTACCTTATAGAGATTTGAATGAACTTGTTCAAATATGTATAAAGGTAGAACAACAAAATTTGAGGAAAATTTCGGCCAAGAGATTTGCTTCTCCTTTTGAACAGAAAATTACCAAAGCAGAAGAACCCCTCAAACCTCTAGCCAAAATTGATGAGAAACCAAAACAAGAATCCTCTTCACACACTCTCACCAGTGAGATCAAATGTTTCAAATGTCTAGGGAGAGGACATATAGTTGCACAATGTCCCACCAAAAGAACCATCATATTGAGGGGCATTGACAGTTATAGTAGTGAATCCTCCAGTAGTGAGAATGAGAGTGATCAAGAAAAATTCAATACTGAGTAAGTTTATCCTTGTGAAGGGCAAATTTTCATGATCAAAAAAATATTTGATAATCAATCCAGTGAAGAACATCTATCACAAAGAGAGACTCTTTTTCACACAAGGTGTCAAATTCTAAATAACACTTGTTCTCTCATTGTTGATAGTGGTTCATGCTCTCATTGTTGTAGCACTAGATTGGTTGAAAAATTAAATCTTGTTGTGCAATCCCATCCTAAACCTTATAAAATACATTGGATCAATAAAGATGGGAATATCACAGTCAAGGATCAAGTCACAATAACAATTTCCATTGGCAATATTAAAAACAAAGTTTTATGTGATGTAGTTCCAATGGAAATTTGTCATGTGTTATTGG
>NW_014543607.1:70227-78800 GCF_000741045.1 Vigna radiata var. radiata | reverse complement strand
ATTGCTACATAAGGAGGGGTGTGTTTATCATCATAGGGGTGGCATTATGAGACCTCCCTCCACATGTGCAGATTTTCTTTCTTTGTTTAATTTCACATGTTGTAATAAGGGCTTCTAGAAAGCCACACATTTAGCACATGTATGCTGACATGGCTCTAGGCCTTTTCCTTGCTTGACCGAGAGGATGATCTATAAAACCTCCTTGGCATAGCTTGTATCATTTACTTTTGGAATAATATTGTTGAAACTCTGCTGAAATGATTAGCAAGTTCCTCTCCAAGAGTCAACTTCCTAGCTTATTTTCCATTGCAACTTTCTTCCACATCATGGAAGCCTTCTGAGTTGTGATTCATTCCTCTAAGCTAGCATCCATCTTCCATTACCATAGTATCACTACTTCCGTTGCCTACCACCCCAAATTATCCAGCCAAACTCCTTTTCTGTAAACCTTCCAAATCTGCCACTGCAACTAGTCACCGTACTGTTCCATTGGTTTGCTGCGGCTCTCCTGCTTCAATCCACCTCTGGACTCACAGATCTTCAAGTCTACATCATACCTTGATGTATCAAGGGTAAAATGATCATTGTCACATAAGGAAGGGTGCTCTTATCAAGATAGGGGGCTGCATTAGAGAACTTCTCCTACACATTCAGATTTAGCATTTTAGCTATATGTTCACGTGCTTGAATAAGCCTTTCTAGAAGGCCTTCACCTTTTCCACATGGGTGAAAACGTGGCAGCTGATCCACCATTTACGGATCACCATTTCCATGCCTTAGCTTCATGAATGCATCTATAAATTCATGAAAGCATCACTTGTACAACACTTTGGAATACATGAGAAGTTTCTGCATTCTGAAATTTGTCTATGCATAGCAAAATGCTTGCCAAAGTCATCTCTTCCATCAACTCTTTCCCACCTCTTAGCTTTCTTCCAACAATGGAGGCTGCCTGAAGCTAGGATCACCTCATTTCCTCCTCTGCCGCAACTAGCATTTCACTGAAACTCCATCAATTTCCACTGCCACTTGCTATACTCCCTTCCTTCTCGGTTTCTAGTTTCCATAGCAATGGAGAGGTGTATCAGTTTTGGACAATTTTCAATGAATATTATGCAGATTTTCTTCTTCCCTTGACTCACTCTTGGTTGTCTTAACTCATTGGTGGTGGAAATCCATTCATTCCTCCTTCCATTTGCTTGTTTTTTATGTTTGAAGCTTGAGCTTTTAAGCTTGTCTTTGCTTTTCCATGGTGGTTGTTGGGTTTGAGTGACGTTAGATTTTCGTTTTCCTATCCCTTGCTGCTGTTCCTCACGTTTTTCTTTGCATTTTATTTGGTTGGTTGATGAAAATAGAATTCTATGTGAGTTTTGGGTTGAATAGAGCTTAACTTGATGTGTGAGTGTTGTTGGTTTCGCTCTTTCTCTTCATATTTCAGTNTTGATGTTTGAAACTAGTTTGGAACCAGATTTTAATGATTTTATTGGGGCTGGACAGTGCTTAGGTTGAATGGTATAATGTTATTTTCGTTTTTTGCACAAGAGCTTGAAGAAATGGAATATTGGGTGGAGTTGAAGTAGTAGTAGTGTGGGTTTATTGTGTTGAATGGAGTTGAACTTTGAAATGGGGTCTCTTGGGTGCTCATTCTTGGTATTGAGGAGAGGAAGAAAGATTATGAAGGTGTGTGTTGGTGAAGAAAACGAAAATGGTGTGTAGAAAGGAGAGAGAATGATGCATTAATTTTTTACCACTTTTGGCCAAGCAAAAGGAGATGCTTCTTTTAATAAAAGAATTTTTTTCCACTTTGGTTTTGCTTCTAGCATTGTTTCTGCCGAGAATTACCAAGAGGAAGGGTGGTCTTGGGTTGTTTAATTTCATTTGGTTTTGCTTACATGGCACATTGGTTAGACCATCCAAGTATAATCCATTTGCACATTGGTTTTTGAAGCAACTTGTGTAGAAGTTCCTTGCATTGCTCACGTGAATTGTATGGCTTGGTGTGGTTTCCATTTTATTTTGCTGCATGGTATGAGAGAGAGGATGGTTTTATAGAGTTTGGAAGGCACATGCTTGATTTCTTTGAGAATTGGTGCCCATGAGACAAAAGACAACACATTTGGTAGTTAAGTGAAGAGAGAATTTTGGAGTTTGACCTTTGAATATGTCTCACGGCCATATGCTCTTTCTTTGGCCAATAGGACTTTTAAATTCACTTGTTAATTGCCATTAGTCAAGTTAATTGCTAGGATTAAATTAGGCTTGTTGGTTTCTTTGGTTTTTAATTAATTTAGTTGATAGGTTGAGTTTATGTGTTTGAGTTAGTGTTACATTTAATTATTTTTAACTGTCTTTGTTAATTAGTTTACAACAGTGTTTGATATTTAAATGTTGTCTAAGGTTTTTTAATAATGTTAATTTAATTACCTTGCTAGGTCAAATTGGTTTGTTTGCATCTGTGTTATATTGAGTTTAATTTTTGCAACACACTTTCAAACCCCCCCCCTTTCGTGTTAGACTCGATTCTTGAACCGCAAAATTGGTCTTTGGGAGACAACCTAGGGGTCATTCCCTAGCTATACTGCATTTCTTATATGCAATCAAATTTGTATGGGCTGCGACACCCATCAAATTTTGGCGTCGTTGCCGGGGACCAACGGTTCAGTATTGAGTCTTATGTCTGTGTTTGTGTGTCTTGTGACTGTGTTTTGTCGTGTTGAGGTATTCTCTGTTGTGTATTGTGTTGTTTTTTGTGTTTTGAATTTGTGTGCTATTGTTTCATGATTATAGGGTGTTGTGATTTAGTGCATGACTAGAGGAAATCCTGGATTCATACCACCTTTTGATCCTGAAATTGATAGGACGTTTCATAGGTTAGTTAGGCATTCTAGGAATTTGTCTTTAGAGTCTATTTTTGAGTTTGTTCCATTAGATATTGTACATCCCACTGCTGAGTATTTTGTGCATACTACATCCACTGCATCTGTTGCATTTGCACTTGATTCTGATTCTGATTCTGTTATTTTTCATACTGAGAACAATATGGCATAACCTCCACCTCGTGAGAGGACTTTTAGGAAGATGACTGCACCTGATTTCGATATTGAAAGCTTGTGCATCCAATATCCTGATGAGGACGTCCCATTTGTTCTCAAGACTGGACTGATCCATTTGTTGCCCAAGTTTCATGGCCTTGTAGGTGAGAGTCCACATAAGCATTTGAAGGAATTCCATATTGTCTGTTCCACGATGAAACCTCATGATGTTCTTGAAGAGCACATCTTCTTGAAGGCATTCCCTCATTCATTGGAAGGTGTTGCTAAGGATTGGTTGTACGCTTTGGCGCCTAGATCTGTTACTAGCTGGGATGATCTGAAAAGGTTGCTCTTGGAGAAATTTTTCCCAGCATCCCGAACCATAGCTATTAGGAAAGACATCACTGGGATTAGGCAGCTTGGTGGAGAGAGCTTGTATGAGTATTGGGAGAGATTCAAGATACTTTATGCAAGCTGTCCCCACCATCAGATACCTGAACAACTCCTTATCCAGTATTTCTATGAGGGTTTGAACAACATGGATAGGGGTATGCTTGATGTTGCCAGTGGTGGAGCTCTTGGAGATACCACACATGCTGAGGTCAGGCATTTGATTGAGAAGATGGCTTCTGATGGGTGTCACAGCCCATCCAAATTTAATTGCATATTAGAAATGCAGAATGATCAACTGCATCCTCAGGTGCAAGAGGGAAGACATAGGAGGGTGGGAAAGTAGATGGCGCAGTAGAAAGCTCATGACTTTGCTCCCCATCTCCTATGTGGATGACACTAACATCATCTGGAAGCTGAACAATCTGAAATGGTGATCCCTCTGAAGCTCTAGATTGTTCCTCAAAGTGCTTCATGGCCATCTGCCCCCACAACTCAAACAATGTAGGCTCAAAAGAAATAGAATGTTGGGTCGGTGCCTCTTGTTGTTGTTGTTTTTGCTGCCTCTGATTTTGCTTTCGGCTGCCTGTTGTTGAAGATGTTTGGAGCATAAGCGTGAGGCACATCAAGAACAACAGGATGGTGCAAAGAAGGACAAACATTCGTATAATGGTCAGTGGAAAGACATATGGCACACAACCGCGCAACAGATGCAGATGGATGTGCTGGTCTCTGGTTGGATGCCAGCTGTGTCACCAAACTCTCAAGAGAATCGAGCTTGCTTTCCAAATTTCTATCAGCAACAGATGAAGACTGGGCAGGCTCATGAAACTGCAACTGTTGTGGTTCCTGGATAGGTAGAGAAGGCATACAAGGAGTTTGGAATGATGGTTTTTGATATTGATGCTGTGAAGTACCATACCATCCCAAGTTAGGATCAGTCCACCCAAGATCGTTGCTATAACCATACCACACAGGGGAGAATTTGTTAAGAAACTGATGCTCAAGATCTTCCCAACAGGTGACGGATCCTGGAGTAAGACAACAACACCAATCCCTAGCCGCTCCATGTAATGAGTACTCAAATGCCCTTATGAACATGTCCTCATTCGGGACATCTGGAGGTTTCATTAAAGAGCATATGGTGTAGAACTCCTCTAAATGTCTATATGGGCATTCACCTGCAAAACCATGAAACCTAGGCAGCAAATCTATCAGTCCAGTGTTGAAAACACAACGAATATCCTCCTCATCAAGTGGAAACGGCTCCCTAGGAGCACTCTCATGAGATGGAGGAGGAACCATTATGTTCTCAGCGTAGAAATCAGTAGAGTATATATGAGAACCATACTCAGAGTCAGATGTAGAAGGAGAATCATAATCATAGACACAGGCAGAAGAAGCAATATTCACAAAATCAAGATAGGTGGACATGTAGAAAGAAAGAAGGGGGAAAGTGGAAGAATGGAAATGCTAAAAATTACGAAACAAACAAAACATACAACAATTAAACATGCGACACACATACAGACAAGAACTCACACACAAAATAGAACATCACACTCACAAAACAAGACAAAACTCAACACACACTAACACAACAAAAGACCTAAGACCGAACCGTTGTCCCCGGCAACGGCGCCAAAATTTGATGGGTGTCGCAGCCCATCCAAATTTAATTGCATATTAGAAATGTAGTATAGCTAGGGAATGACCCCTAGGTCGTCTCCCAAAGACCAATTTTGCGGTTCGAGAATCGAGTCTAACACGAAGGGGGGGTTTGAAAAGGTTTTGCAAAAGTTAAAGAACTCAATAAAGACACAGATGCAAACAACTAATTTAAGCTAGCATGGTAATTAAACTAACACTATTAAAGACCTTAGACAACATTGAAACATCAAACATTGCTACAAACAAATTAACACAGTTAAAAATAATTAAATGCAACACTAGTTCAAACACATTAAACTCAACCTATTAACTCGATTAATTAAAAACCAAAGAAACCAACAAGCCTAACTTAATCCTAGCAATTAACTTGACTAAATGACAATTAACAATTAATTTTGAAAGTCCAATTGGCCAAAAAGAACCTCATGGCCGTGCATCACACTCCACTAAGTCCACTTCAATTTTTACTCTTCAAGAAACCATCCAATTTGTTGTCTTTTTGTCCTCATGTGCACTATTTCTCAAAAGGAGTTAAAATATACTTTTTGTCCTCATGGCCATGCCCTTACTCCTTTCATGCAGCAAATTCGGATTCCAATACCAAGGCACAAATTTACGTGAGCAAGAAAGAAGTGGCTACCAAAAAGTGCTTCCAAACCAAAGGGTAAATGAATGTAACCATGGGTGCTTCTACCAATGTGCCAAGTAAGCTAAATCAAATGTAAACAAACTCCAAAAACCTCCAAACACCATTAAGTTTTTGCAGCAACAATGCAAGAGCCATGCTCAAAGTGGAAACCTTCCTAGAATGACAAGAAGCATATTTTTCTGTTTGCCCAAAAATGGTAAAAAATTAATGGCACCATCTCTCCTCCTTTCCATCTCCAATTTTGGTTTTTCTTCTCAACCAACACACCTACAGCTCTTTCTTCTTCCTCTCACCAAAAACACTCACCTAAAAGACCCCATTTCAGAGTTCAACTTCATTCAAGAACATAAACCCACACTACTACTACTTCAACTCAACCCAATCTTCCATTTCTTCAAGCTCTTGTGCAAAAACGAAAATAACAATTCAACCTTCAACTCCAGCACTTTCCAGCCACCAAAACACCATCAAACTCTGGTTCCAAAGTGTTTTCTAACATCCAAACCGAAATATAGAAGAAAAGAGCCAAACCCNCAACACCCACACAACACCTTAAGCTCTCTTCAACCCAAAACTCACATAGAACTCCATTTTCATCAACCAACCAACCAAAATGCAAGGGAAAACATGGATAACAGAAGCAATTGAGTAGGAAAACGAAAATATAACTTCATTCAAACCCAAGAACCTCCATGGAAATACAAAGACAAGCTTAAAAGCTCAAGCTTCAAACATCAAAAACAAGCAAATGGAAGAAGTAATGAACGAATTTTCACCACCAAGGAAATCTGCATGACATTCATTGAAAATGGTCCGAAACCGTGGCACCAAGCAAGCACCATGAGAGCATGTTCAAAAAAAGAGAAACCCTAGGAGAATGAAACCAAAAACATGAAAAAATGGAAGAAGTGATTGTGTGGCTCGGTTTTCTCCTCTATTTGGACCAAGAGTTTTCATTTTTTGTGGGGTCCACACACTACAAGTCAGCCCTAAAGGGATGCCACATGGTCCCCACAATTGGTTTTTACAAAAATACCCCTAAAGGGGTCCAAAACACCTAATTCTAATTAAGGGCTTCTAGAAAACGAAATTACAACTTAATTAAAATGGAAATGAATAAATGTTGAGTCTTGAATGATCACGCCACCTTCCCTAATGCTCCAAATGATGTTTCCCAAAATTTCCCTGCAACCAAAATGCACTTAATCAGCTCAGAAAACCCAAATTAGCACAATTACGAATTTCCGACCAAATTAAGCAGAATTCGGAAAACGGGGAAGTAACAGACAATTAAACATAATTCCCTGGTTTATTTAAGTGCAATAAACTAAATATAGTTCAAGAAATAACCACTCATCAGCTTCCAACTCCCAGCAGTTTAGTGCTAGGAATGATGCCATTGTGGTGAGGGGCGTACATGATGTTGTTGCCCAGTCTTTATCAGCCATTGAAAGCAAGTTGGAAGAGAATATTAAATCTCTTGCAAAGTTAGTGACACAGTTGGCAACCAACCAGAAACCTATAGCTTCATCCGCATCTGTTGCACGACTTTGTGCTGTTTGTACTTCTCGTGACCACTACACGGATGCTTTTCCTACTTTGCAGCAATCAGCTGCCTCTGATGAGCCTCAAGCTTATGTTACTAACATATTTAACAATAGGCAGCCACAACAGCCAATTCATGACTTGTCCAGCAACAGGTACAACTCAGGGTGGACGAATCACCCTAATCTTAGATGGAACAATGCACCACAGCATCAACAACAGGCACCACCTTTCCAGAATGCTGCAGCACCTAACAGATATGTGCCTCCACCTATGCAACAACACTAGAGGCAACAACAGCAACAGCAAGAGGCATCTGCCCAACCTTCCACTTCGTCTGCAACTTCATTGGAAGAGTTAGTGAGACAGATGACTATGCAAAACCTGCAGTTTCAGAAAGATAACATGCAATTTCAACAGGAGACTAGAGCTTCCATACAGAGTCTCACTAACCAGATGGGTTAGATGGCTACTCAGATAAACCAGGCGCAGTCTCAGAATTCTGAAAAGTTACCATCCCAGACTCTACAGAATCCTAGGAATGTGAGTGCCATAACCCTTAGATCAGGGACGCAGATTGTTGTGCCTTCAGAGCCCGCTTCTACACCTACACCCGTGCCTGCCACTAATCCTAGAGAGGACGACCATGACGGTCCACGCAGGGCATTTGAGGTGGGTGGATCTTCTTCTCCAGCCGGTGGTTCTTCTTCAGGTGAATCTTCTCCTTCTTCCACCACCACCGTTGCCGCACCTTCTCCTTTGGTTGACCGACCTATCCCTCTTCCATTCCCTTCACGGGCACTTCCTAGCAAAAAGATGGAAGAGGTAGATAAGGAAATTTTGGAGACCTTCAGGAAGGTAGAGGTGAACATACCTCTACTCGATGCCATCAAGCAGATACC
Source organism: Vigna radiata var. radiata (assembly GCF_000741045.1). Lineage (NCBI taxonomy): Eukaryota > Viridiplantae > Streptophyta > Magnoliopsida > Fabales > Fabaceae > Vigna > Vigna radiata. The sequence continues at coordinate 70,611 of NW_014543607.1, read as the reverse complement.
CAAGTATGCCAAATTTCTGAAGGAATTATGCACACACAAGAGGAAGATGAAGGGCAATGAACGGATCAGCATGGGAAGGAATGTATCAACTCTTATTGGTAAGTCGGTCCCGCACATTCCTGAAAAGTGCAAGGACCCAAGTACGTTTTGCATTCCTTGTGTGATTGGGAACAATAAATTTGAAAATGCTATGCTTGATCTGGGTGCATCTATAAATGTCATGCCATTGTCTATTTATAAATCTCTGTCTCTTGGTCTATTACAACCTATGGGTGTGGTCATTCAGTTGGCCAATAGGAGTGTTACCCACCCGACAGGTTACATAGAGGATGTCTTGGTTAAGGTAGGTGAATTGATATTTCCTGCTGATTTCTATGTTTTGGA
>NW_014543607.1:67405-69990 GCF_000741045.1 Vigna radiata var. radiata | reverse complement strand
TGCCCTTACCAAGATTGATGTGTATGCTGGGACATTGTCTATGGAATTTGCTGATATTGTTGTGCATTTTAACATCCTTGATGCCATGAAATACCCAGCTGAGGACCATTCTGTGTTTAGGATTGTTACATTGGATGACATTGTTGATGAGTTCATTGTTGATGATTTTCGTTCTATGCATGAGAACAAACATTCTTTTCTATCTTCTGTACATTCATGCATAGTATCTGAGTTAGAATCAGAATTGAATATGATGTGGAATTGGATGTTGATTTGGATGAGAACTGTGATGTCCAGGTTATTGATGATATGCGTGTTTATGATGATTTGGATGATATTGATGATGTTGTTGATATACCTGTGATGGATATTGATCTGGATTATGATGAGATGGGTTTTCTGCCTTTACCTGTTCATTCTTTAGAGTCAGAATGCATTAACCACGTTGCAGGAAGTACACTTGAATCTGACTTGCAGGAACCCACTCTTGAGCTAAAACAACTCCCAGAAAACCTCAAGTATGTGTACTTGGAGGATGATGAGAGGAAACCGGTGATCATTTCCACCTTCCTTGATTCTGTTCAAGAGGAGAGGTTACTTGAAGTGTTGAGGGCGTATAACAAAGCCATAGGTTGGAGTTTGGCGGACATCCCTGGTATTAGCCCATCCACATGCATGCATAGGATTTTGTTGGAGGATGGGGCAAAGCTAGTGAGACAGACGTAGAGAAGGAAAAACCCAATGATTATGGACGTTATCAAGAAGGAGGTGACGAAGCTTTTGCAAGCTGGGATCATCTACCCCATATCAGATAGTTAGTGGGTGAGCCCCAGACATGTTGTGCCCAAGAAGACTGGCCTCACAGTTGTGAAAAATGAGAGGGATGAGTTGATTCCTACAAGAGTGAAGAACAGTTGGAGAGTCTGCATTGACTATAGGAGGCTCAACCAAGCAACCAGGAAAGATCACTTCCCCCTGCCATTCATTGATTAGATGTTGGAGCGCTTGGCATGTAAATCTCACTACTGCTTTCTTGATGGTTTTTCTGGTTATTTCCAAATGAATATTGCTCCTGAGGACCAAGAAAAGACCACATTCACCTGCCCCTTTGGCACTTTTTCCTATAGGAGAATGCCCTTTGGCCTATGCAACGCCCCTGGTACCTTCCAGCGGTGCATGCTTAGCATTTTCAGCGACTTTCTCGAGAGTTGCATAAAGGTGTTTATGGATGACTTTACTGTTTATGGATCCTCTTTTGATGCATTTTTAGACAGTCTGGAAAAAGTTTTGAAAAGATGCATAGAAACAAACCTTGTTCTCAATTTTGAGAAATTTCACTTCATGGTTGAACAAGGTTTGCTTCTAGGGCATATCATTTCTAAAAAGGGAATAGAGGTAGACCCTGCTAAGATATCTGTGATTTCGTAGTTGCCTTACCCCTCTTGCATGCGAGAGGTGCGATCTTTCCTTGGACATGCAGGTTTCTACAGGCGTTTTATCAAAGATTTCAGCAAGAAGGCGCTTCCCTTGTCCAGACTGCTGTAGAAGGATATTGACTTTGTTTTTTATGACAAATGCAAGCAGGCGTTTGATAGCCTGAAGGAAGCTTTGACCACCACCCTTATCATTCAGGCACCAGATTGGACAGCCCATTTGAGCTCATGTGTGACGCATCAAATTATGCCTTGGGAGTTGTCCTGACACAGAAGATTGACAAGCTGCCTAGAGTGATCTCCTACGCCTCACGCACTTTGGATGCTGCCCAAGCAAACTACACTATGACTAAGAAAGAGTTGTTGGCAATTGTTTTTGCCCTTGATAAGTTTAGGCCGTATTTGCTTGGATCTCCTGTTATTGTGTATATTGACCATGCAACTCTGAAGTTTCTATTGAAGAAGGCTGAGTCAAAGCCAAGATTGATCAGGTGGATGTTTCTGCTCCAGGAGTTTGACTTGCAAATTAAAGACCAGAGTGGAGCACAGAACTTAGTTGCAGACCACCTCAGCAGGATTGAGAGAGCTGGGGATCTGGCTCATGTTTTGCCCATCCAGGATAACTTTCCTTATGAGAGTTTGTTAATGATTTCTTCTTCTCACCCTACTCCTTGGTTTGCACACATTGTGAATTATTTGGTTGCTTCTGTTTTTCCTCCCATAGCATCACATGCTCAAATTGCTAAAATTAAGAGTGATGCTAAGTATTATGTTTGGGATGACCCATACCTGTGGAAGTTGTGCAGTGATCAGGTTACTAGGAGATGCATTCCGGACCATGAGATTAACTCAGTCCTACAGTTTTGTCATGCCTCCTCACCTGGTGGTCATCTTGGGATACAGGGAACAAATCGTAGGGTGCTTGACTGTGGTTTCTATTGGCCTTCCATCTTCAAAGATGCAGAGAGGATCTGTAGCACTTGTGAGCCGTGTCAGAGAGCAGGAGGACCTATTTCACAGAGACAAGAGATGCCTCAACAGCCTATGCTGTTCTGTGAGGTGTTTGATGTCTGGGGTATAGATTTCATGGGTCCTTTTCCTGTGTCTTTTGGTTTCTCTTATATTCTCCTTGCTGTGGATTATGTTTCAAAA
>NW_014543607.1:18834-67201 GCF_000741045.1 Vigna radiata var. radiata | reverse complement strand
GATGCTCGGGTTGTTGTAGATTTTGTTAGATCTCACCTCTTTTGCAGGTTCGGAGTGCCTAGAGCTATTGTTAGTGATCAGGGGACCCATTTTTGCAACAGATCCATGCAAGCCTTGCTCAGGAAATATGGGGGTGACGCACAGAGTTTCTACAGCTTACCACCCCCAACAAATGGGCAGGCTGAGATCTCCAACAGGGAGATTAAGTGGATTTTGGAGAAGATTGTCCAGCCCAACAGGAAGGATTGGAGCAATAGGTTGGACGATGCTCTTTGGGCCCACAGGACTGCCTACAAAGCACCCATAGGGATGTCTCCCTATCGGGTTGTCTTTGGAAAGGCATGTCATTTACCAGTCGAGATTGAGCATCGGGCATACTAGGCTGTAAAGATTTGCAACTTCTCCATTGACCAAGCTGGAGAGGAAAGGAAGTTGCAACTGAATGAATTGGATGAGATGCGCTTGGAGGCCTATGAGAACTCGAAGTTCTACAAGGAAAGGACCAAGAGGTTCCATGATAGTTCCATTGTTAGAAAGGACTTCGAGGTTGGCCAACAGGTTTTGTTGTATAACTCTAGGCTTGGCCTCATGGGTGGTAAGTTGAGATCAAAGTGGATTGGACCTTTTGTTGTGACTAATGTTTATCCTTATGGTGCAGTAGAGATCCAGGGTCCATCTGCAGCTAAAAGCTTCAAGGTGAACGGGCACATACTGAAGCCTTTCCTCAACAATTCTTCTTTGTTGGATTCAATGGTGGAGGAGACGTCTTTGTCCACCCCACCTACCCTCCCAGCTGACTCAGGGAGTTTCTTTTCTCCTTCCCTTCTTAATTTTATTGCACTTTGTCTGTATCTGATGATTGTTCTGATTGTTGATTTGTTGATTGTGACACACTAAGGACATTGTGTCGTTTAAGTGTGGTCTATTAAGGGAGGTTGTTCTTTGTTTAGATTTCATTTTCTAGTGAATTTTGTTGGGTCTTGTGTACAATTTTGCATGCTTTTTGTGAATTCTGGAATGTGATTAGGTTGCTAGTTTCCCTTCACTGCATTGATACTCTATTTTGTTGAACTCCTTGCTCTTCTTTGCATTGATACTCTATCATGATGTTTGAGAGTTGGATTGATTTTGACCGATTACCTGTGTGAGATTTGAGCCATTTGACGATCTTTCTTGTGTGTGATATGTCTCTGGATTGCTCGCACATTTGCTTTGGCTTGACTCTGTTGATAATTCTTGATTCATGAGCATGTTTGAAAATGATAAAGGCATTTTGTTGATTGAGCCTCTCTAGCCAGATAGACTACCCTGTTATGATCCCTTTGTTAGCCTCCTTGAGCCTATACTTCCTCCATTTCTTTATTTTGAAGCTCATACAATAGCCTAAGTGAAAAACCATGATCACCTGAACCTTAGGAATTTTGGAGCTTTGGAATTGTTTTGGGAATAAGTGTGGTCTCTTAGGAGTTGNAGATGAATTGGCTAGTGAGTCCTCTTCTTGCGGTTGCACCGTAGATATCATGTATCTTGTCTTTTGAATTGTGTGTTGATTAAAAAAAAAGAAAAAAAAAAGAGAGAAAATGCAAAAAAAAATAATTTTGAATAATGGAGTCAAGAAGAGGATGCAATTAGAGGTTGTAGGTGTGTTTGAATGTGTTTACACTTGTTCCCCATTGCTCCTCTATTCCTTATGGTTTGTAGCTTCTTATCCAGATGTATCCTCCCTTGTCCTTGGCCCCATTACAACCATGAAAAGACCTTTTGATTTGAACATGCATATGTGTTTGAGTGTTAATATTAGAGGCTTGCCAAGTCTATTTGTGTTTGCTTTATTGAGTGCATTGAGTGACATTGATTTACCTTAAACACTTGAGAGAAACACTGATTGTGTGCATTTGTGAGGCTCTATTGCTCTTGATTCATCTCTTGAACTGATTGACTCTTTTCCATGTACTGAACTGTTTGGATGATTCTGTGAGTATCTACTTTCATTGCTTTTGTGTTGGATACTGTCCACTTCTTTTCACTGTCCAGATTTTGTGAGAATTGTGCAGCTCTGTTTCTATTTTGTGAGTCGTTGTGTCTGTCTGTCGAGTCTATGTCACCTCCGTGATGTTTGAGTGTTCCCTGGTTTTCGTCTTGGTTTTGCCCAAGAGTGCAAAAGACTAAGTGTGGTCTATTTTGATGAGTGGTTATTTCTTGAACTATATTTAGTTTATTGCACTTAAATAAACCAGGGNATTGTGTTTAATTNTNTGTTATTTCCCCGTTTTCCGAATTCTGCTTAATTTGGTCAGAAATTTGTAATTGTGCTAATTTGGGTTTTCTGAGCTGATTAAGTGCATTTTGGTTGCAGGGAAATTTTGGGAAACATCATTTGGAGACTTAGGGAAGGTGGCGTGATCATTCAAGACTCAACATTTAGTCATTTCCATTTTAATTAAGTTGTAATTTCATTTTCTAGAAGCCCTTAATTAGAATTAGGTGTTTGGACCCCTTTAGAGGCATTTTTGTAAAAACCAATTGTGGGGACCATGTGGCATCCCTTTAGGGCTAACTTGTAGTGTGTGGACCCCACCAGAAAAGAAAATTCTTGGTCCAAATTGAGGAGAAAACCGAGCCACACAACAACACTTCCATATTTCATGATTTTGGTTTCATTCTCCTAGGGTTTCTCTTGTTTTGGACATGCTCTCATGGGTGCTTGCTTGGTGCACGGTTTTGGACAATTTTCAATGAATATTATGTAGATTTTATTCTTCTCTTGACTCACTCTTGGTTATCTTAACTCATTGGTGGTGGAAATCCATTCATTCCTCCTTCCATTTGCTTGTGTTTTTATGTTTGAAGCTTGAGCTTTTAAGCTTGTCTTTGCTTTTCCATGGTGGTTGTTGGGTTTGAGTGACTTTAGATTTTCGTTTTCCTATCCCTTGCTGCTNTTCCTCACGTTTTTCTTTGCATTTTATTTGGTTGGTTGATGAAAATAGAATTCTATGTGAGTTTTGGGTTGAATNGAGCTTAACTTGATGTGTGNGTGTTNTNGGTTTNGCTCTTTCTCTTCATATTTCNGTTTTGATGTTTGAANCTAGTTTGGAACCAGANTTTAATGATTTTATTGGGNCTGGACAGTGCTTNGNTTGAATGGTATAATNTTATTTTCGTTTTTTGCACAAGAGCTTGAAGAAATGGAANATTGGGTGGAGTTGAAGTAGTAGTAGTGTNGGTTTATTGTGTTGANTGGAGTTGAACTTTGAAATGGGGTCTCTTGGGTGCTCATTCTTGGTATTGAGGAGAGGAAGAAAGATTATGAAGGTGTGTGTTGGTGAAGAAAACGAAAATGGTGTGTAGAAAGGAGAGAGAATGATGCATTAATTTTTTACCACTTTTGGCCAAGCAAAANAATAATGGAGTCAAGAAGAGGATGCAATTAGAGGTTGTAGGTGTGTTTGAATGTGTTTACACTTGTTCCCCATTGCTCCTCTATTCCTTATGGTTTGTAGCTTCTTATCCAGATGTATCCTCCCTTGTCCTTGGCCCCATTACAACCATGAAAAGACCTTTTGATTTGAACATGCATATGTGTTTGAGTGTTAATATTAGAGGCTTGCCAAGTCTATTTGTGTTTGCTTTATTGAGTGCATTGAGTGACATTGATTTACCTTAAACACTTGAGAGAAACACTGATTGTGTGCATTTGTGAGGCTCTATTGCTCTTGATTCATCTCTTGAACTGATTGACTCTTTTCCATGTACTGAACTGTTTGGATGATTCTGTGAGTATCTACTTTCATTGCTTTTGTGTTGGATACTGTCCACTTCTTTTCACTGTCCAGATTTTGTGAGAATTGTGCAGCTCTGTTTCTATTTTGTGAGTCGTTGTGTCTGTCTGTCGAGTCTATGTCACCTCCGTGATGTTTGAGTGTTCCCTGGTTTTCGTCTTGGTTTTGCCCAAGAGTGCAAAAGACTAAGTGTGGTCTATTTTGATGAGTGGTTATTTCTTGAACTATATTTAGTTTATTGCACTTAAATAAACCAGGGNATTGTGTTTAATTNTNTGTTATTTCCCCGTTTTCCGAATTCTGCTTAATTTGGTCAGAAATTTGTAATTGTGCTAATTTGGGTTTTCTGAGCTGATTAAGTGCATTTTGGTTGCAGGGAAATTTTGGGAAACATCATTTGGAGACTTAGGGAAGGTGGCGTGATCATTCAAGACTCAACATTTAGTCATTTCCATTTTAATTAAGTTGTAATTTCATTTTCTAGAAGCCCTTAATTAGAATTAGGTGTTTGGACCCCTTTAGAGGCATTTTTGTAAAAACCAATTGTGGGGACCATGTGGCATCCCTTTAGGGCTAACTTGTAGTGTGTGGACCCCACCAGAAAAGAAAATTCTTGGTCCAAATTGAGGAGAAAACCGAGCCACACAACAACACTTCCATATTTCATGATTTTGGTTTCATTCTCCTAGGGTTTCTCTTGTTTTGGACATGCTCTCATGGGTGCTTGCTTGGTGCACGGTTTTGGACAATTTTCAATGAATATTATGTAGATTTTATTCTTCTCTTGACTCACTCTTGGTTATCTTAACTCATTGGTGGTGGAAATCCATTCATTCCTCCTTCCATTTGCTTGTGTTTTTATGTTTGAAGCTTGAGCTTTTAAGCTTGTCTTTGCTTTTCCATGGTGGTTGTTGGGTTTGAGTGACTTTAGATTTTCGTTTTCCTATCCCTTGCTGCTATTCCTCACGTTTTTCTTTGCATTTTATTTGGTTGGTTGATGAAAATAGAATTCTATGTGAGTTTTGGGTTGAATGGAGCTTAACTTGATGTGTGGGTGTTCTGGGTTTGGCTCTTTCTCTTCATATTTCGGTTTTGATGTTTGAATCTAGTTTGGAACCAGAGTTTAATGATTTTATTGGGTCTGGACAGTGCTTTGTTTGAATGGTATAATTTTATTTTCGTTTTTTGCACAAGAGCTTGAAGAAATGGAAGATTGGGTGGAGTTGAAGTAGTAGTAGTGTAGGTTTATTGTGTTGAGTGGAGTTGAACTTTGAAATGGGGTCTCTTGGGTGCTCATTCTTGGTATTGAGGAGAGGAAGAAAGATTATGAAGGTGTGTGTTGGTGAAGAAAACGAAAATGGTGTGTAGAAAGGAGAGAGAATGATGCATTAATTTTTTACCACTTTTGGCCAAGCAAAAAGGAGATGCTTCTTTTACTAAAGGAATTTTTTCCAGTTTGGTTTTGCTTCTAGCATTTTTTCTGCCGAGAATTACCATGAGGAAAGGAGGTCTTGGGTTGTTTAATTTAATTTGGTTTTTCTTACATGGCACATTGGTTAGACCATCCAAGTATATTCCATTTGCACATTGGTTTTTGAAGCAACTTTTGTAGAAGTTCCTTGCATTGCTCACGTGAATTGTATGGCTTGGTGTGGTTTCCATTTTATTTTGCTGCATGGTAGGAGAGAGGATGGTTTTATAGAGTTTGGAAGGCACATGCTTGATTTCTTTGAGAATTGGTGCCCATGAGACAAAAGACAACACATTTAGTAGTTAAGTGAAGATAGAACTTTGGAGTTGGACCTTTGAATATGTCTCATGGCCATATGCTCTTTCTTTGGCTAATTGGACTTTTAAGTTCACTTGTTAATTGCCATTGAGTCAAGTTAATGGCTAGGATTAAATTAGGCTTGTTGGTTTCTTTGGTTTTTAATTAATTTAGTTGATAGGTTGAGTTTATGTGTTTGAGTTAGTGTTNCATTTAATTATTTTTAACTGTCTTTGTTAATTAGTTTACAATAGTGTTTGATATTTAAATGTTGTCTAAGGTTTTTTTAATAATGTTAGTTTAATTACCATGCTAGCTCAAATTGGTTTGTTTGCATCTGTGTTATATTGAGTTTAATTTTTGCAACACACTTTCAACCCCCCCCTTTTCGTGTTAGACTCGATTCTTGAACCGCAAAATTGGTCTTTGGGAGACGACCTACGGGTCATTCCCTAGCTATACTGCATTTCTTATATGCAATCAAATTTGTATGGGCCGCGACACCCATCAAATTTTAATTCCATGACCAAAAGCTTGTAACCAAAAAGGACTTCAACATAGGTCAAAAGGTGTTACTGTACAAGTCTAGGGTAGGGCCTATGAGTGGTAAGTTACGCTCCAAATGGGAAGGTTCGTTCATTGTAACACAAATATTTCCCTATGGAGCATTGCAGATCAAGGAAGAATCTTCCGACAGAATCTTCAAGGTAAATGGTCATCGTCTGCGTATGTTCAAAGAAAATCAAGACATGTTGAACAAGACAATGGATGGAATGAATTTGATCACTCCAACACTCCTCGCACCATGAAGGAGGTAAGTTCCCTCATACTTTTTCTTTGCATTTTACATGAAAGGTATACACTGAGGACAATGCATAGTTTAAGTGTGGGGGTGTGGGGAAACAATTTGATTTGTTCCCTCTATTTTGTTTGAATCTACATGCATATTAATTATATGAGTTCTAGGGTTTCTAGGTTTAATTGAGAATCTACTTTGATTTAATTTAGGAACTTTCATATAATTAAATGGTTTTTACTATCAATTGAGAATGTACTTTGGTTNGTAGTAANAATTTCAACTAAAATCAATTGAGAATTTACTTTGATTGATTAACTTTTAATTTGGTTAAGAGATTTAAGAATAGACATGATTAAACACAATANACTTGATTGAGAATGTACTTTGGTTGAATTTATTGTGAATAATCTAGAAAGGTCTTGCATTTGATTGAGAATATACTTTGATTAACTGCATGATCGCCCTTAAATTAATTAAGAATGTACTTTAATTAATTTGAAACTTAAACAATAATCAATTGAACAATAATCTGTGAATAACCGATGATTTGGAAAACCAGTAGAATTAGCTTGTTTCTTCATAATTGTTTTTAAGTTTTCTATTTGTTTTACAACAATCTTTAAGCATCCTCACTTTTGTTCTTAAGCATTGCATAGCATTCATAAGTTTCAGATATTCGAAAGAAATTCCGTGTTCGTTGGGAGACGACTTAGGGTTACTTTAGCCCTATCTACTTTCTTGAATACNACTAGGCAATACTGAAGTTGCCTTGAAAAGTAGTATTAATTTGATATCTTCAATGATAGCCTATCAGGTATTTTGGGCTTTTAACGTCTTATCTCTGTCTGACGTCTATACGGGTGACGCTAATGAGAAGTCGGACCCTTTAAGTCAGATGTCTCTATAGACGTCGGACCTATATAGGTCAGACGTCTCTATAGACGTACGTCGGACCTATATAGCTCAGACGTCTATATCGACGTCGAGTGTATATAGGTCAGACGTCTATATAGACGTCCGATCCATACAGGTCAGATGTCTCTAAGGTTGCTCCTAACTAACGATGATTCGAGTTTACAAATTTATATTTTAGTTGAAGAGAATGTATTGTATATTTTTTTATGGGATGGTTTTAAAAACGTAGTGGAGGGAATTAGAGAGTGCAAAACGCAAGAAATCTGTTAGGAAACAGGTTGGCTTCGTTTTACACCAAGAGGAGGGCTTCGTTTTGCACACAAAAACCTAAATTACAGGAAGAATCCCCTCTCCTACAATCTGTACCGACGTTGAACAATCCTCAACCTGTCACCAGCACTCTTCACAGGATGCCAAGCCTATCACTAAGGTTGGGCACAGTTTACTTAAAAACTGTGAATTGTAGTTTATCCGAACTCTTTTATACCAAAAAAACTTAAACTATTTTTACTAAAACCTAGTTAACTATTTATTTATTCAGTTATTCAGTTTAAGTATACTGAATTTACTTTATTTTTAATACAATTAACTAAACTGCACCGTGATTTAGGTTTCATATTTGGATTGAAATTTTCTCTCTGCAGTTCCTTTCTCAGTATGTCAAAGGCTCGCACGGTTGAAGGCTCGCGGCACTTAAGACTCGCCGCCCTTAAGACTCACCGCCGGGGAAGGTTTGCTACCATGAAAGGTTAACCACCGTGGAAGGCTCGCCGCCATTGAATACTCATCCATGTCGAAAGCTCGTTGTTGTCGAAGACTTTGCTGCCATCGCCGAACTGTCGAAGGAATGTTCTGAGAACACTTCTTTTTTAGCGAGAAGCAAAGGCATATTACTCTGCAACCAAAGGTACGAATGTTTTTCTTTACCCTTTCAAAAGGGATAAATAAAATTGGAAAGTGATGCACATGAGGGTGTTTTCCTCTGGGATGAAACCAGTGGGTAACAATTGATTTTCTCTTAGATTTTGTGAGAGATTTAATTGTTTAAGAAGATTTAATTTTATTTGCTTTATTTGGATAAGGCTAGATTCTCTAGCCTAGACTTTTAGATTGATTGATAAAGAGAGGGGTCAATTACTCGTGCTATGTTGTGTTTATCTTCTTCGTTAATTTTAGGTTTCTTTCAAAACTATTTATGTTTTAGTGTTGTATGTTGTTCAAAGCTTAGACTTTTTTATGGGGAATTTGATGGAAACTAATGAAAGATTGTTGCTTTGGAAGGGTGTTATATGATCCTTTTGCTTTTTGTCCATTGGTTACATTGGTTAACTCTGTTTTTTATGTCAACTCCGTGTTTGGACAGGCTTTCAGGGGTGACATTGGATAATTAGTTTGTTTTGATTAAAGCACGATAGAGTTTAGGAGAAATTTGTGTGGATTTTGGGGAATCATTAAGTGGTTGTATGCTTTTGGTTTGTATTTGCTGGCGTTAGATTTTATTCCAAATGCGGTAGTAATGTTGCTAATGTTCATAATCAGATGTAATTGTGTAAATGATGATGTGTAATTAATTGGAACAAGGATTAAAGAAAACACTAATAAGATGGTAAGGATGGGTTGGAAGAAGTCAACTAATATGAGTGCTTATTCTCATTTCTACATTAAGCATTCAATTCTTTCAGGGTAGTAAACATTAAACCGTGCAAGAGATGACCATAGAAAACATTCAATGGGCATATCTAACACTAACTTGAGAAGAAAGATTTAGCTATTGTCACCACTTTCTAAAAGTATCATTGAATTAACTATAAAGGAAATGCGTGCAGAGATAGCATTCCTGGTCTTGTTCATTTGGATGATGCAAAAGTTTTGACATGTCACTAAATGAATCTAATAATGTGAAGATAGATAGAAAATTGTCACGGGGGAGTGGTAGGAAAATGAAATCTCAAGAGGGTTGTGAATCCTCAATGGAAGTCAAGGGTTCTACAAAGAAGAATGGTCGGATGGATGCTGGAGTGTTGTCAAGAAAGGAACAAAGTACAGATGCATTAACTATGAAGGAGCTAGTTTCAAATACTATGAAGCTTCCACTTTTATCCAGTTCATATTCATTCAGTGGTGACTTGGTTAGGGCTGATGATGGGCCGTGTGATTCTTTGAAGGAAACCCACAAAGTTATGGTGAGGGAGAAAACCTTCTCTAGTCAGGGTCAAAAGGAAGGGCTGGAGCCAACATCTACTGAGGTGAATGGTTTCCTTTAACATATCACCAAGGGTAAGAGGGTGTGCTTTGTATGCTTCATTCAGAGTATTCATTTTNGTTAAGCTCATATGNAGAGAGATGTAGAAATAATGTACTTGAGAGAAAGTACAGGTTGTTTAATGTGGGTGATGAAGAAGGACTTCCAAGCGTAACTGTTAAAATAATTAATTGTGGTGAACATAATGAGGGTGAGAATTCCTTTGACCTTTAGGCAGAATACCAAGTTCTACTCTTGATGTGAACTAATATTATTTGAACTATTAAATTCTTAATAATCTGTTGAAAGTTTCAAGTACAACTATTAAAAATGCTGAAGCATAACATTATTTGTTCATTTGAATGTGATGCATGTTGATTTATATTTGATATGTTGATTTGAATCTTTATCTTTGTAGATGGAAAGAAGATAACTAAGTCAAAAAAGGAAAGAATTGGATCTACTAAAACCCAATCCTGAACTGCATAAGGGAAAACACAAAAAAGGTCAAGACGCAAATCAAGAAGGTATCGATATTGATTTCATATTTGTTTATGGTTTATAAATTCCACATTCTAATTATAAATTCTTGCTTGTGAAGAACATACAATAGCTGTGAATATCTTGTGGTTTTATGTGTTGTGGTTTATTTATTTTATTAGCATATTGCATGTTGTTTGGTTGAGTATTCATAGCGCTGCTNTCTCGTTGAATGATGCTGCATTTATTTTTCTTGACATAAACATGTATATGTATTGAAGGGGCTATAGATGTAATCTTTAGTGCAACACTATCAAAAAGTTGGCTGACACTGAGATTGTCTTTGGTGTTAGGGAATTGTCCTGTCATACTGAGATTGTCTTTGGTGTTAGATCTATTTTATCACTTCTGCTATGCTTTTAATACTTTTCTTTATTTTTTAATTTTATGATGAAATATATAACTAGGTGAATTATATGCTCGGGCATTTTTTAGAGGAGAGCCGTATCCAGTGGAGCCTGTTATTGACAGTAGCGGGTGGTTTTGCAGACTGTTGATTCATGGTGATTTCATGGACAATTTTCAGTTTAGTTTAGTTAAACTAAATTAAAAAATAGTTCAGTTCAGTTACTCTGAACTATTTTTTAGTTTAGTACAGTTTTTTTGAACTAGGTTATAGTTAACTACAAACTTTTACAGTGCAGTACAGTATAGTACATTTTGCCCACCCCTAACAGCACGCTTCACAGGTTGCCAAGCCTATCACAGCACACTTCACAGGTTGCCAAGGCTTTAGTCAAATGTAGCAGTTTTCACAGGATGCCAAGCCTTCAAGATCAAACTAGAAGCATATTCTTTGTGCAGATGTTCATCAACGGTAATTGCAAATGACTCCTCAATTCTGAATCTCTCTCAAGAAAGATCACCACCATCTTCTTAGAGAATTCTTGGAGCTTCTGAAACTGAGAGATATTACAATTGGATTAATTCAAACTGAGAGATATTACAATTGGATTAATTCAAACTGCAAATTTTTATTTCCTTGAATAAGAGATATTACAATCGGTGGGAACAATCAAGGAAAAAACAAAACAAAGCACGCCAGGACACACAAAAGGTGGCGTTATATGCCATTTTAAAAGATTAAATGAACTAGTCACAAAAAACAATTTTGTCAAAAAAGAACACTATTCTGATTCGAATGAGTCTTCAATTTTCTTGTCAGCATTGTTTGCTCCACTGTCTGTGTCACCAATAGAGGATTCTTCAAAGACTTTTATCCTGAGGGCATACTCCATTTTCTTATGAAGATCAGATAATGAATTTTGCATCATATTTAGTTTGTTCTCCAGCCTATCAAATCTTTGATCCACATAATATTCAAACTTGCTTAGTGGATGAAATTTATAACCTTTGGTATCAATTTTTATAGGATCCAGTTCACTGGTATATGAGATTTCATCTACCCTTGTCCATTCATCTCTCAGCTTGAAAATACCAACATAGTCTAGAAACCGAGTTTCCATTACATTGCACTTTCTATAGTGAATAACTCTTTCATTTGTGGTGTTGACATTTTGTAGGTTCAGTATTTTGCTGATGAGCACCCCATAAGGTAGACATAATCCATGACCTTTAGTGAACTTCATCATGTGGTCACGAATGATGAATGCCCAGTTTGATTGAATTCCAGATGATAGAGCAGAGATTAAAAATATATCTTCATCTTTGAGTATTGAGTGTTCATCTTCTCTGGGAAGTAATATCCATGTCATGATGTATGCACATTAACAGTCATCCATTTGAAGATTTTTTATGATGAATTCATCAGAATGCTTTGAGGAGGAAGTTTTACTTAGCATGGTGTTGAATAAACCTCTACTGTCATACCCTGCAATGCCATGATGAGAATATGAACCCCTGGTTTGTAATCCAGTAACCTTTTCCCAAGTCTTGTTGTTTATGATAATATCAGTTCCTTTTACCCTTGATGTTAGATTGTTTCCTTCTCTCTTAAGGTTGCAGTAGACCTTGCTAAATTTGTATAGCATTCACCTTGCATTTCCACAAACTTTGCAAGATTTTCTCTGATCAGCCATTCTTGGAACCCGAAACCCTCATTTCTATAAAATGCAGTGCTTGCGCATTTCTGCCTTAGAATTTCATTGAATCCCCATTTGCAAATGTAGTCAGTTCTCTGATCATCATCACTGAGCCATCCAAAAGGATCAACCTCTCTTCTTGCGGACATGGGACGTTTTCCTAGCCTTGGTGATGATGCAGCCATTTGAGCAATGACAAGGAATGGATCTCACCAGAATCAGAATAAGGGTTTGTTTGCAAGATTGTATATGAATACCTGATAATGGTTGAAATAAAGTTATTTTCATACTTGATTTTGATATTAAAACACACCCTTTATGGCTTAGAATTAGCTTGAAATTATGCATTTTTATTAAGTTAGAGAATAAGAGAGTCAATGATGGTTTTCTGGGTTTTATGCTTGGTTTCCCTTGATTTTGTAGGTTTATTGAATGATTTGGAGGAAGGATTTAATTATCAAAGAGTTGCAGTGCAAAAAAGTCAACCAGAATGCAAAAAAGTCAACCAGTTAACTAGAAAAGTCAACCAATTGACCATAATGCTGAAAAGTTGACCAGAGTGCAGTTGACCAGCGTTGAGCGGTGAAAATGGGCGCTGAGGGGTAGTTTTGGGCGCTGAGCGGTCATGCGATTAAGGGGAAACAACTGAGCGATCAAATTACGGGCTGAGCGGTTGTCAGTTTTTATTTTGTGGATTCTGTGATTATTCTGTTATCTTTTTGGGCTATATATATAGCCCCAATGCGAATTGAAACCCGTATTCTTTTGGCAGAGAGAACGTCCAGAGCTATTCCAAACACCTTGGAGGATATTTCTTGGATGCTTAGGCTCCTTTTTATCAAATTTAGGGTTTGCTTTTCCATTCTTTCATTATTTTAATCTAGTTTCACCATGATAATGGTGAACTAAACCCTTTGTTGTTGGGGAACAATGTAATCTTTTGAAACTGTCATATATCCAAATTCTTATTTATTTCATATGCTTGTCATATACTTGTTTGTCAATTGTTGGGTTCTCATCTATGCTAAATGCTTTTATTGTTTAACTAATTCAGTAAATGTTGTTTGTTTTATCGATATGGGGACGTACGGTAATGTCATGAACTAGTGAGAACTTCCTTGATTATGCTAATACCACCTAGGGATAGGGGTATGACGATCAGTAATAGTCTCTTTTCACCAAGAGATTGGGTTAAGGGTAGGCTAGAAAGTTTGCATGGCAATTAGATAAATAAGTGAAGTAAATAAGAAAAGTAAATATATGAGAGTGTATAAGATGAAATTGTAAACCCCAACAACATCATTCATCCATAGTTTTTCAAAGCCAATTGAATCAACTGCATTTGCATGTTTATTTTTGTTCTTTGCATACAACCACCAACTTAATTATTTTCTCAAGTCTTATGCGATTTGTTTACATGAAAAGTAAGGCCTGAGACTTCTTTGGGAAGAACGATATTGGGTTTACCAATTATATTACTTGATAACGATCTGATTAAATTTGACTTGTTTGTTATGCTTAGTTTTATTTTTGTTCTAATAAATATTTTCTAGTTTTTTGTGACTAATGTTTGCAGGATGCAGTATGGACAAGAATTTGACTATATGGACACTCAATTCTACCAAAATGCTTTCAACCACTGGTGGGAACCTCACTTATATATGGATCAAAGCCCATTTCGGCAAGCTGTTGAGCAACAATTTACTTCGATTAAGAGCAATGCAGATTCTGATGAACTTTTTCATAGGGTCATGTATTTGGAAGTATACCATGTCAAAGGCATAGAGGAGAATACGAAGAATGACGAATTTTTTCTGTAAGACATGTATACAAGATTTTCTCCATTTGCTTTTCCAGTGTGCTTAACCATGGAGTTCTTAGGAGTTAGGCTACCGAAAAACAAATGCATTTGTTGATATGAGTAGTCAAATCAATTCCTTTAAGCTATCCTTCAACTGTATAGTCCCATACCTATACAATCTCCAGATCCCTCTCATTATGGTGTATGTTCGATTCGTCCATGTGCCCCTTCCACTCGAAGCCTGCCAGGAGCCGCTCCTTACCCGTGCCCCTGCAGCATGCTTCTTGCACCGGCGATCACTCCCCGCCCTCGTCAGTGCCCGGGTGTCACATGCCCACCAGCTTCTGTCTGGTTCGTCCTTGAACCACACCGTACTAGGAGAGGCTAGGCTCTGATACCATTTGTAACGCCCCGGCAACTTACAGGGACTATTGACTACCCCCACACATCAACACAAGGCTTTCCAGTGTGTTTTGTCCTCACTCACACACTTTTCGAGAAAACTTCCCGGAAGGTCACCCATCCTATCATTACTCTAGGCTAAGCACGCTTAACCATGGAGTTCTTATGAGTTAGGCTACCGAAAAGCAAATGCATTTGTTGATACGAGTAGCCAAATCAATTCCTTTAAGCTATCCTTCAACTGTATAGTCCCATACCTATACAATCTCCAAATCCCTCTCATTCTGGTGTATGTTCGATTCGTCCATGTGCCCCTTCCACTCGAAGCCTGCCAGGAGCCGCTCCTTACCCGTGCCCCTGCAGCATGCTTCTTGCACCGACGATCACTCCTCGCCCTCGTCAGTGCCCGGGTGTCACAAAATCACTAGCAGCAACAATTCTCTTCACCAATAGAAACGTGGGAGGAAGATCAACAACTATGTCATCAGATAGCTGATGTGACGGAACAAGTCAAAAGCCTTAATGAAAAGTTCAACAAATTCTTTGAGAAGTATGATTGCAAGAGCTATGAGGTTACCTTCAAGAATTTGGAGACACAAATTGGTCAACTATCTAACATTGGAGTTAACCCTACGGAGGAATGCCAAGCTACTAGCTCTGAAAGTGATAAGGTTGTTGATGAGGAGAAGATAGAGGATGAAAAGATAGAGATAGATGAGGAGTATCAACACCTACTGATGGGTGTTTGAACTTTACCGGGTCAAGCTATTGACGTTAAAGAAGCGCTTGTTGGGAGGCAAGCCAATTTCTAACTTTTTCTTTTTTATTATTTGTGTGTTTAAGTTTTTTTTAGGTTATATGCAGCTTCTGATGGTAGTGATGATAACATCTACTGATGGATGCTTCTACAACATCTACTCATGGATGTTGTTATCAAAGAGGACGGTGAATAGACACCTACTGATGGATGTCACTGTTAACATTGACTGATGAATGCTACTAGGATAGCATCTACTGAGGGATGCTAGAAGATTTAGGTATCTACTGAAGGATACAGGGAAGCACACCTACTGAAGGGTGTTGGAAAGGTATGGACTTACTGACAAGTGCTAGAAAGGTTTAGGTCAGGCTCGTGACGTTAAACAAGCTCTACTTGGGAGGCAACCCAGTTTTCTAAACTTATCTTTTTAAATTGTTATATTTGCTTCTGTTGTTAGAATAAGTGTTGATGTACTTGGTTTAAAACTTATATCTGATGCAATGGGTTGATGATGATTTGATTAGTGTGCTTGATGATGCTTTTATATTAATTGATGTTGAGATGATATATGAGATGCTATATACAGTTGGTGGTTCACAATATATGTGAACAGATGCATGATAACATGATTGTGATTGTGATATTGAGCAGGATGTGTATCTATGTATTGGAACTTGAAATTAGCATATGTAAGGTGTTGAACTCCAGAGTTTTTGATTGAATGTTTGCTATTACTTTGAAAGCATGAATGACTTTGCACAGGTTTCTATGATTAAATCATTTGCTTGCATGCGTCATATGATCAAGGCCATTTTTGATTTAGCCCTTTCCTAGCCAATGCAAAAAAGTTTCGTCCCAATTAAAAAGAGCACAATGTGTTCTACCCTTTTTGAACCTAAGCCTTAAACAGTATGAGAAAACCCTTTTGCAAATCTTTACCTTGAGTTAAGTTGAGAATTATTGTGTGCTATTGATAAAGGTTCAAGTTTGGGACTATTCGGAAAGTTGAAAAAGAAAAAGATAAGCATTGAGCTAATGTGTTGAGCAAAACATAAAAAAATGAAAAAGAAAGAGAAAAGAAAAAAAGAAGATAAAATGAGAAGAAAAGCTCAATGCAAAGAAAATGGAAAGTTGGGAATGAGTGAGATTGGTTGTTTAAAGAGAGTTTGTGTTTCAACTATAAATGTCAATAACTCTCTTAACTCAAGGATTTTGTGATCCAGAAAAACCAATGTTCTTCTTAGCCCAACCACGTTACAAGCCATAAAAAGTCCTTGTGATGATAACTTGCTTGTGAGTATGATTGATTGTGGTTAAATGAAACACTTTCATTGGTGAGGAGTAGTTCCAATTATACATGATTGCATATGTGCTTGGTTAATTGGTCATTCATGATAATAACATTAGTTGGAAAGATTGTGATTATGTGAACACCATATTAAGTTTAATGGAAGTAATCCATCTAAACATCTTGACTGATGTTTTTATGATAAGCTGAGAGTGATTACTTGTCTTGGATGAAAGAGTTTTGGAAAGTATTAATCCATTGTATTGATTGTTTGAAAACTTAGTTACATCTTGTTTTGCTTGAGGACAAACAAAATTCTAAGTTTGGAGCTGTGATAATGGTTGAAAAATAGTTATTTTCATGCTTGATTTTGATATTAAAACACACCCTTTATGACTTAGAATTAGATTGAAATCATGTATTTTTATTAAGTTAGAGAATAAGAGAGTCAAAGATGGTTTTCTTGGTTTTATGCTTGGTTTCCCTTGATTTTGTAGGTTTATTGAATGATTTGAAAGAAGGATTGAATTATCAAAGAGTTGCAATGCAAAATAGACAACCAGAATGCAAAAAAGTCAACCAGAAAGTCAACCAGTCAACTAGTTGACCAGAATGCTGAAAAGTTGACCAAAGTGCAGTTGACCAGCGCTGAGCGGTCTTGCGATTAAGGGAAAACCGCTGAGCGGTCAAATTATGGGCTGAGCGGTTGTCAGTTTTTATTTTGCGGATTCTGTGATCATTCCGTTATCTTTTTGGCCTATGTATAGCCCCAGTGCAACTTGAAACCCTATTCTTTTGGCAGAGAGAACGTCCAGAGCTATTCCACACACCTTGGAGGAGATTTCTTGTATGCTAAGGGTCCTTTTTATCAAATCTAGGGTTTGCTTTTCCATTCTTTCATTATTTTCATCTAGTTTCACCATGACAATGGTGAACTAAACCATTTGTTGTTGGGGAACAATGTCATCTTTTGAAACTCTCATATATCCAAATTCTTATTTATTTCATATGCTTGTCATATACTTGTTTATCAATTGTTGGGTTCTCATCTTTGCTAAATGCTTTTATAGTTTAACTCATCCAGTAAATGTTGTTTGTCTTTATCGATATGGGGACGTACGATAATCTCATGAACTACTGAGAAAAATTCCTTGATTATGATAATACCACCAAGGGATAGGGGTAGGACGATAAATTGTATTTTGCTTCTGTTCGCATTGCGTTATTGGTTACTAGGGGAGGCTAGGGATAACAAGTCGGTAATTAATAATAGACTCTTTTCACCAAGGGATTAGGTTAATGGTAGGCTAGAAAGTTTGCATGGCAATTAGATAAATAAGCGAAGTAAATAAGAAAAGTAAATATATGAGAGTGGATAAGAT
Source organism: Vigna radiata var. radiata (assembly GCF_000741045.1). Lineage (NCBI taxonomy): Eukaryota > Viridiplantae > Streptophyta > Magnoliopsida > Fabales > Fabaceae > Vigna > Vigna radiata. The sequence goes on along the minus strand of NW_014543607.1, from coordinate 49,483 downwards.
GAAATTATAAACCCCAACAACACCATTCATCCATAGTTTCTCAAAGCCAATTGAATCAACTGCATTTGCATGTTTATTTTTGTTCTTTGCATACAACCACCAACTTAATTCTTTTCTCAAGTCTTATGCGATTTGCTTACATGAAAAGTAAGGCCTAAAAGTCCTTTTGGAAGAACGATATTGGGTTTACTAATTATATTACTTGATAACGATCTGGTACACTTGCCAGAGGCTTAACAATACCTTAGACTACTTGATGAATCGATATTTTATCGACTTCACTTAGTTTATTATGCTAGAATTAATCAGAGAATTGTGTTTAATTGTCCGGTATTTTCCCGTTTTTCCTAATTATGCTTAATTTGACCAGAAATTCTAATTTTAATTAATTTGAATTTTTTGAGCTAATTATTTGCATTATTATTTTCAGGGAAAATTTTGGAAACACAATTTGGGACATTTGGAGGACACCAAATAAATTCAAGACTCTCCATTTAGACATTTTAAAATTTAGTTACATTGTAATTTAATTGTTTAAACTTTTTTTTCAGACAACCTTTGCACATTGGGCCATTAAAAATATGTTGGGACCCAAATTTTGGTGACACATGTCCTACCTAGGGTTGAGTGGATCCCACCCTAATCTTTCAGCACACATTCTCTCGGATTATGTAGCTGCAGCTGACGCATATTTAGAGGCGCTCTCTCGGGAATTTTGGGAATCTAGCAACCACTTGGCTTTTAATTTACTTTGTTGCAAGTTTTCATTTAGAATGAAGAGCATAAGTTTTCTTTATTACAAAACGCTGTTACCTTGCTAACGTTGAAGCTGGATTCAATTTGTTATTTTATTTTTATTTTTTTTTCTTAAAAAGCTGTAGCCGCCATCTTCATTTTTGAGTTTCTTTTTACAATGTTTTATGCTGTTTTGGATTTCAGATAAAATTTACGTATTGTTGAGTTGAAATAGAAGCAGCACGCTGTCAAGCAACGGTACATTCACCTTGAGCTGGAACGTAATTTCGAATGGAGGTTGGAGCACTATTTTTGGAGAAAGAATGGAGGGTTACGGCTGATTTCTTCTCCTCATTCAAGTAGGAAGCTTGCATTCATTTATTTAGGAAAAGCTCATCTTCATCACGCTGGCAGCAGTGCACACGGGTTGCTCCAAAAAAGTGTTGTGCTAATTTCAATTGGAAGCATATGAAACGGTGGCAATTGGTGAATCATTGATTTAATTGGCAGAGAAAAACACTGATTCAAATTTGATTTATCTTGAATGCACACGGTGATTTTCTTTCTTGTAGAAGTAAGTTGCACGTTGCCTTTAATATTTGGGATTTTAACCTTTGTTAGAAGCAGCAGTTATGACGTCCTAAATGGAGAGCATGATGATTCAACCCTTTTCTTGAAGCTGGCGTGATGCACAAGGGGTCACATTTTCTTTAAGTTTTGTTTCCACTTGAATGCAATGTGTTGTGCTTTTTGATTAGCAATTTCACTTTCCATATTACTTGGCTAATGTAGTTTCATCTAGGAATTCCACATGTGCTTGTTCGGTTTTCTTTTTCCTTAGTGAGTTATTTAATTTATCTTAACTTCATGATGGTCAACCACTCTTTATTTTATTCACCAAGTTTATGTTTCTTTTCTTTAGTTAGAATGTGTCCGGTCTTATTTATCTTTATTGTTAACTCATCCATTTCTTTTAAGCATAATTTAATTAGTTGTCTAGTTTACATCGATTGCTCCCTACTTTAACTTTTAGGACTGTTCGGTTTGTTGTTTCCGTTTACTTTTCTGCTATCTGTTCTGTTTGATTTTGATAATTTCATTGCAATGTTAGCTTAGGTTATGCGGGTTGGTCATTAGCGATATTACATTGTTTCTTTCGAAGCATAGTGATTGAGTTAATGACCAACCGTTTTCACATTCTGTTTTTACATTTCTTTTTAAAATTTTGTTCGCATTCGTTTCTTAATTTAGTTCTTTTGCATTCACAAAACCTCACAACCCCCCCCCACTTCGTGTTTGACCTAATTCTCAAACCACATTTGGTCCTTGAGAGACGACCTAGGAGTCACTTCCTAGTCTATACTGCATTCTTTTATGCAATCAAATTTGTAGGGCCGCAACAACCCATCACTACTTCATTCATTTATACATGAAAAGACGCACTAAGAGTTTGCTTAAACCCTAAGTTAATCTCTAACGTTTTAAAAAGAAATAGGCATGATGAGGTTGCTCCAGGTTGATCTACCCTCTAACAGTGGAGGATGAATTTATACAGTAGCGGGGAAGTGTGGAGATGCGGTTGTAGTGATGATATACGGTTGCAAGGAAGTGAGATGCGGTTGCAGGAAGGAAGATGGGGCAGCGGAATTGAGATGCAACAGCGGAAGAATTATTGATCTGTGAAAGAGTGAAGAGCTTGCGGTATGGGGAAGCTAGCTCAAAAGGCCTTCATCTGGAAGGAGCTAGGTGGAGTAATGGAAAGCTCAAGAAGGTGACTCTCGGACAAATTTTCATATGCTAGAAATCTCAACAGCAAAGTGAATATCATATACATCCAAAAGTGATATACACGACTGCCATGGTGGGTTTTATAAGAGAACCCCCCTTGGCTGTAAGCATGGTTGCTATGATCCGTAAAGAGTGGATCTATTGCCACGTAGCACCCCATGTGTAACTGGTGAAGGCCTTCTAGAAAGGCTGATTTAAAATGTGCTAAAACAAAGCAACACGTGATCTAGTGTTGATTGAAGAAGGATCTTGTCGTGGGTGTGCTTAGCAAAGTGTGGTGGTGCAGCGAGCAACTTTGATAGTCATCTGGATAGATTTGCCCCTTCTCTTGGTGTCAATTTATTCAAGCTCTTGTTGGAGTTTCCATGCTTCTAGTGATGGGTCCATGATGGGCTTGGACCTAAGTCATCATCCCCTCCCCCTTGGAAAGGATTTGTCCTCAAATCTGATTGCTTGCTTGAGGACTTATTTTTGATAGCTTCACAAGGTTCCTCCTGGGTCAAAGATTAATCTGCAATAAGCATCAAACATATTTCTAATTAGTTTTTTATGACCCAACAAAGTATATAAAAAATTGTGTTTAAAAGAAGGTTTCTTAATGTTAAAATTTTCAAATTTAATGCAATAAAGAAACCTGCCTTCATTTTTATTAGTATGTTGAGTTAGTGGTAACCATAAAAGTAACCCCAACCCAAGTTGTGAAATCCCATGTGTTGAAAAGTTTAATGATTTTAAAGAATGCATGGAAAATTCTTGGAAAGAAAAGTGAGATTTTGGAATTTCAAAAATAAATGGAGAAAAGTGAAAGGATAAGAAACGTCCCCTTAATAGACTAGGTTCTATTGTAAGTGAAGAAGGAGATATTGCCCTTAATTGCTCTTTTTCCTTTTCCTCCATTTCTTTTCTTTCAACTTCTTCCCTTTCTCTCTTTTCTTTCTCTTGCCTTTCTCTCGCCCTCTCTTCTTCTCTTCTTTTTCTTTCTTCATCTTCTCTCTTTTCCTTCTCTCTTCTTTTTGCCTCTTCTTTTATCTCTCTTTCTTCCTCTTTTCTTCTCTCATGTTCTCTTCTCTCATGTTCTCTTTTCTCTTTTTCTTCAGCTTCTCTTCTCTCTTACTTTATTCTTTCTTTCTCTATTCTCTCTTTTTCTCTTCTTCTCTCTTCTTTTCTTCTTCCTCTTGATTCTTGCTCTTGTTTTTCTCTTTCTAATCTCTCAACTCTATATTTGCTTATTTCTTCCCATAACCTCTTAAGATTTTCTAGAAACTCACTTTCCCTATGAGAAAACCCACTTTAATTTTTAATGAATGATTGACCTTCTCTAATAAGCTCTCTCATAACTTCTAAGTTTCTTTGAGATTCTGGAGGCACAAACTTTCTTCTCCAACAAGCTTTCAATTCCTTCCAATTATGGATGGGGGATTTTTAACCTATCCTAACATGGTATTGCCTTTCCTCCCACCATTCTCTTGCATGAATTTCAAATCTAGTAGTGTAAAGACTAAGGATGTAAGATTCACAATCTCTAGAATAATAGGATTCAGATTTACTTTTGCTAATCATGAAGAAATGCATGTCATCAATTTCCCTTTCCCAAGCTAGATATGTTAATGCACCAATATCCTCACCAAAGAATGGAATATTTTCCCTAGCTTATTTATACAAATTATTCTCAATCCTATCAAACTCATGAAATGAACAAGTCTTCCTTCTAGCTTTGTCATGCTCTCTCTTGATCTCTTTGTAACTAAGTGGCTTATCAAAATTAAAATTCCTAGAAGAATATCTTCAAGACATTTTATGAATTTGAAAGTTTTCTTGAAGTAAGGATAAAAAGATTACACTTAAAAGCAATATTGCAGGTAAGAGAGGTGAACCTAAAAAGGTTGCTTAAGTACCAAGTCTTGCCTTAGCCAAATATGCTTCTAGTTACTTACTAAGAATCCTTAAGTCAAAATTAAATCCACCAAAAGTCTTAAAGTAAACAAGCAAAAAAAGAAATAAAAGCCTAGACTCTAAGACGGATGATGAGTAGTTATTTCTTGAACTATATTTAGTTTATTGTGGACCCCATTTGGAAGGAAACTCTAGGTATTTGGAGGAGAATTGCCGAAACACACTTTGGCTCTCATTACAATCACTTCATACTTTTGGTTTTAGAGTTTTTCTCTCTTAGGGTTTCTTGTATGAACATGCCTTGAAGGAGCTTGTCTTGGTGATTTCAGTTTTGAGCCATTTCAATGAACAAGATGCAGATTTTCTTTGTTTCTTAACTCACTCTTGGTTATCTTAGCTTGTTGGTGGTGAAAAACAATTCATTTCCACTTCCATTTGCTTGTTTTTGATGCTTGGAGCTTGAGCTTTGGAACTTGTCTTTGCATTTCCATGGTGGATGTTGGGTTTGAGTAACTTTATATTTCGTTTTCCTCTCCCTTTGCTGCTGTTCCTCATGTTTTTATTTGCATTTTATTTGGTTGGATGATAAAAATGGAGTTCCATGTGAGTTTTGGGTTGAAAAGAGCTTAACTTGATGTGTGGGTGTTGTAGTTTGGGCTCTTTCTTCTTGATTTTCGGTTTTGATGTTTGAAGCAAGGATGGGACCAGATTTTTGAGTTGTTATGGTGGCTGGATAGAGCTGGAGTGATGGCTTAATTATTATTTTCGTTTTTGCAAAGAAGCTTGAAGAAATGGAAGATTTGGTTGGGTTGAAGTAGCATATGTTTGAGTTTATTGTTCTTGTGTTGAATTGGAATTTGAACTTTGGTCTCTTGGGTTTATATTTATGTAGTAGGGATGAAGAAAACATGAATGGTGTGTTGGTGGAGAAAGAAAACCGAAAATGGAGGTGAAAGGAGGAGAGAAGGTGCATTTAAGTTTTTGCCATTTTTGGACAAACACATATGATGCTTCTTTTGACCAAAAGAATGTTTCTACTTTGAGTTTTTGACTTTTCCTTGCATTGTTGCTGCCATGAATTGCATGAGGAATGAATTATTTTTGTAGTTGTTTTCATTTGGTTTAGCTTACTTNGCACATTGGTAGGAGCACCCAAGGTATCTTCCATTTGCACATTGGTCTTTGAAGCAATTTTTTGTAGAATTCACTTGGTGGGTTCGGTTTTTGTGGTCTTGGAGTGTGGATTCCGAATTTGCTACATGGAGAAGTGATGGAAAGGTTCTCAATTGGTTGTTTAAAACATACTTTAATTTCTTTTGAGACATGGTGCACATGAGGACAAAAAGACAACAAAATTGGTGGTTCATTGAAGCTTAAAAATTGATTTTGGTCTTGATGGTGAGTAGTGCACGACCATGAGGTTTTTCTTTGGCCAATTGGACTTTTTAATTTATTTTTTTAATTGCACTTTGGTTCACATAAATTACTAGAAGTTAAATAGGCTTGTTAGTTTCTCTTGTTTTCACTTAGTTTAATTAGTAGGTTGAGTTGTTTTTCATCCACTTAATTTAGTGTTGCATTTTAATGGCTTTAATTGTGTTTGGATATTTATCTATTGAAGTGTTCAATTTACTTTTTCCGTTCACTATGTTGTCTATTTTGTTTGGTTTCTTTACCTTCTTGCATTTCCATTTTCCTCACTTGGTTTAGAGATAGTTTGGTCTCAATGTAGAATCGTTCGATCATCTGTGGGACCGTTCGGTCTTCATGCTTTGTCCATTTATTTCAATGTTTTCAAGTATGTTTGGTTGCTTTTAATTTTACGTTTTAATTTAATTTAATTTTCCTTGCATAAACCTTTCACAACCCCTCTCCCCCCCCACATCGTGTTAGACCTAATACTCGAACCACATTTGGTCCTTGAGAGACGACCTAGGAGTCACTTCCTAGTCTATACTGCATTCTTAATTTGCAATCAAATTTGTATGGGCGGCGACACCCATCAACGGACTTCTAAGCTTCCTAGACACTTTGACAAGAAAATAAAAAGGTGAGGTCTCCTAGGTGAGGCTTGGAACTTTGGAACCAAGACACACTCACCGTCTACCAATTTTAGTTGTGCAATAAAATCAAGGTTGCAAGGGGTGGAAGAACACTTGAGAATTCTTCCAAGTCACTTGCTTAATGGCCACTTAAAAAGTCTTTTAACAATTTAAAAGAAACAAAATACAAGTAAATGGATGTGGATGTCATGTGCAACTTTGGCTTCTCACAAGAATGATGAATTTAACAATTCACACTAGGCTCACAGTTGCAAAGTAGGAATATGTTGTTACACAGATATTCACACCAGATTTTGCAGCTAATGCCGAGAATTATGCAGTATTTTAGCCATTCGTGCTATCCGATAATGCACTTCATGTGATCTTTCCAATCTCCAATCTACCTCCTAGAGCGCTACCAAACTTGAGGACAATCTGGACTAACTTCTCCACCAATATGGAGCTTACACAGACCACACAACTCGTTAGTGAAATCCAAAATTGAACCTGTTGCTGATCAAAATCTGCCACACCAGATTGCACTGTTGTACTTTTATCAAACAACTTGTGTGCAGAATTGCAATCAGTAAAAGCAAGCAATTAACGAGTTTGCAATGAAGATATCACTCAAAAAGAACGTAAGAAGGGCTCTAGATTGGATTTAGAAAGCAATAAAAATAGATACAAGTTGCATACATTCGAACTTAGCTTGTTTGATACATTGACACAACCGTTCGATAAAATGCCTCAGAGAAACTGATATAATTGATGCATCGGACTGAAATCACTACTGGCACTGGTTCACATTTTTTTTTCAAGTAATTGCAATTGTCAAACTGCAGTGTATACTTCTTTTATATTTACTTTGAACCAACATTTTGCTACCAGTTTTTCACGGGAATTGATGCATTAATCAAGAGAAGAATGGCTTATAGTTTTCTGCAACTTGTATTAAATCAAATTTACTGAAAATTGGTGGATCAAATGGCTAAATTTTGCACCAGTGTCTAGAATACCAATTTCTTGATTGGAGCAACTTTTGTTTACTAAAAATGATTGGTTCACACTTACAGCATATATTAGTTGCTACCAAATCAAATTTTCACTATGACAGTTGTTGCTCAAGAAATTCAGCCAATTTGACAGTCCAATTCAATCAGATGAATCAAAGACAATTTATGATGGTATAGTATGTGATACGAGAGGCATGAGGTATCTTGCAGATCCGTGAGTTCAGAGGCAGAATGACGCAGAACGGTTGAAGCACTTCAATGGAACAGTGCTCGGCAGAAGCAAGCCAGATCTGGATGCTCAGCAATGTAAAGTTGTTGGAGGTTTTTGGATGGTATGCAGCGGAAGTAGTGAAGCTATGGTGAAGGGAGATGGATGTTAGCTTAGAAGAATGAATCACAACTCAGAAGGCTCCCATGATATGGAAGGAAGTTGCAATGGAAGATAAGCTAGGAAGATGACTCTTGGAGAGGAACTTGCTAATCATGTCAGCAGAGTTTCAACAATATGATTCCAAAAGTCATTTACAAGCTTTAGCAATGAGATTTTATAGCACAATCTCAAGGCCATGCATGTGATGTGATGAGATCCACAAAATACGGATCAAATGCCACCTCATCCACATGTGCAAAGTGTGATGGCTTCTAGAAAGCCTTATGATTCACGTGGTCTAATAGCTATGCGCATAAGTGGAAATAGCTATGCTAATGCTACCCCTATGATACTATGCGCACCCCCTCTTCAAGTAGCCAAAGTCCACTTTACCCTTCTCCATGCTTTGGCCACTTTGTAACATCTTCTTGAAGCTTTTTGGCCCTTCCTCTTATGATAGGTCCTATGGTGCTAGACCCTCTTGTATCAGTATGACTCCAAACAGCTTATATGTTGTGAACAAACTCTAGGGATGTAAAGTAAGATGTCCAGCTGAGAATGTTTTGGCTGAACAGATTTAAAATCAAAGAAAAACTCAATCAAAACATATGCAGCTCGATCAACTGCAAAACTGTTGCAGCTACAATGTTCAGAAAATGCAATGCTCACCAGTTGCAAGCACATCTAAATGCTGAATAAGTGTGCATATCGTACTAATTCAGTTGTTGTGTTTGAATTCAGAAAAATAGGATTACACAACATCTTCAAATGATTCAGCTATTGCATATAACATTTTAATGCAGATGCAGCCATCGTATTTTGGATGTAAACTTTCAGAAACAACTTTACTAATGCTATAACTAGCATTGTCTATTTCAATATGCAATATGTGCTGCTATTGACAATCCAAACCAGGCACCGGAAGCACTTAGAATTTGAAAAATCAAACAACTTAACATGACAAGACATGACAAAACTTTGATTAAAAACAAAAATTAAAGACTCAATGCATCAGATCTGACCGAATAAAATGAGAACAAATAAATCAAGTAAAAGCTGGCTTGAAATAAACACATCAAAAAAATTAAGGGAATGGAAAGAGCTGAATGGAATAGTGAAAACAGAGAACACACATAAGAAATGTTGATGACAGTATGGAACAAGGCAATGAAACTTATCTGGAACATGATTCACACAAACCAAAGATCTGATAACGACATGGTGAGGTTGCTCCAGGTTGATCTATGCTCCAACAGTGGAGGATGAATTTATACAGTAGGAGAGAAGTGTGGAGATGTGGGTGTAGTGATGATATGCGGTTGCAAGGAAGTGAGATGCGGTTGCAGGAAGGAAGATGCGGCAGCGGAATTGAGATGCAAGAGTAGAAGAATTATGGATCTGTGAAAGAGTGAAGAGCTTGCGGTATGGGGAAGCTAGCTCAGAAGGCCTTCATCTGGAAGGAAGCTAGGTGGTGTAATGGAAAGCTCAAGAAAGTGACTCTCAGACAGATTTTCATATGCTGGAAATCTCAACAGCAAAGTGAATATCATATACATCCAAAAGTGATATACACGGCTGCCATGGTGGGTTTTATAAGAGAACCCCCTTAGCTGTAAGCATGGTAGCTATGATCCGTAAAGAGTGGATCTATTGCCACCTAGCACCTCATGTGTAACAGGTGAAGGCCTTCTAGAAAGGCTGATTTAAATGTGCTAAAACAAAGCAACACATGATCTGGTGTTGTTTGAAGAAGGATCTTGCCGTGGGGCTTAGCAAAGAGTGGTGGTGCAGCTAGCAACTATGATAGTCATGTGGATAGATATGCCCCTTCTCTTGGTGTCAATTTATTCAAGCTCTTGTTGGAGTTTCCATGCTTCTAGTGATGGGTCCATGCTGGGCTTGGACTCAAGTCATTAGGGCATTTCAAATATTAAAAAAATGTAGTCGATTGGAGTCGACTATGACTCGTAAAAATCCTTTTCAAGCCAATTCAATCAATCAAGCAATTAAGCACACAATTTAAACAATCATACAACAACAATCAATCAATATATGCATTATGCAATAGTCAGATACAGATTTACCAGTTGTAGACCCTCAAGGTTTTTGAAATTTTCAATAATTGATTCATCCTTGAGATACTTCTGTATCAGTTGCATAACCTGCAAAACAGTTAAGTTTTGGTTGTTGGTAACAATTTAATTTTGGGTCCTTGATTGTCAGTTCTTGTCACATGTTCCTTTGGTATTCATACACATAATCCTTGCGGAACAACAACTTGTCTATAGTTACAATTTCTAATAGTGTGACCAACACATATGCAGTAAAAACATGCATTTCTAGCAGGTTTTCTTAACTTATTAATCTTTCTAGCATTGGTTCTGTTAGAGTAACCTTTAAATCCAATTCCCTGCCTATTATTATTTCTGCTAGAGGAATTTAATACAGCATCTAGATTTTCACTAGCTTGAGTAAACTTAGCTAGCTTGCTAGTCAAGTAATTAATCTTTTCAACATGTCTAGGACAATTTTCACAATCTTTTTCCACAGTAACAGTTTTAATTTCAACATTCTTAACGGATGATAAGGCTATTTCCAATTCCTTTTCTAATTTTTCATTTTCAGTAACAAGGCTATTAATTCGATTTTCAAAATCTCTTCTCTTACTGCTTAGTCGATTTACCTTGTACTACAGTCACATTGCTTCAACATGTAATTCTTTGAAAGCATTTTGCAACAGATCATATTTGACTTCTACAGGCTCATTTGATATGTCTGCATCACTGTCATAATCATCCCATGACACACCTATCATATAGCATAAGTTTGATTCCTCATCTTGATCATAATCTTCATCACTTAAGCCTTCAGATTCAGAATTCTCCCAAGCCATGTAGGCTCCTTTCTTCTTCAAGTTTCTGCTTTGAGGAAATGTTTTCTTCCTTTTCTGCTTCGGCTGTAACTCAGGAAATTCAGGCTTGATGTCACCTTCTTTTTCACATTCGTAGCACTGGACAATGTTTGTGCTGAAGCTTTTCTTCTTGCTTTGACCTGCATNAAAAGATTTCACTTACTAAAAATCCTTAAATCAAAATTACCTCTAAATTCAACAAAAGTCTAGAAACAATTAATCATGAAGAGAAAAACTAAACTTTAAGATTTTTCCAAAAGCTTTGAAAATCGAAAGAAGTGAGGTCTCTTAGGTGAGGCTTGGACTTTGGATCCAAGACACACTCACCGTCTACCAATTTTAATGAGAAATTAAGAGCAAAAATTGACAAGTGATGGAAGAACACTTGTGAATTCTTCCAAGTCACTTGCTTAATGGCCATTTACAAGTATTTTTGCAAAACAAATGACTTGAAACAACAAGGAAGTGAGAAGGAAATGATGTGTGCAGCTTTGGCTTCTCTCAAAGAAAATGAATTGCTCCAATTCACACAAAACTCTCAGCTGCAATGTGTTTAAACAAGGGAATTGAATTTCTGCAGAATGGAACTCTGCTGCAGCTTGCTGGACGGACAATTCTGGACAGAATTGGTCACGGCTTTCCTTCTTCAAGAGCCAACTTCAATCACTTTTCCTCACGAATTGAACTTCCTTTGATGCTTCCACTTGTAATGAGCCATCTGAATGATAAACCACCTATTCAGCAACACCGGTTAGCAAGGATATAATCTGCAGCACTGCCAGTATTTGCAACCACAATGACAGCAACACAATGCCTTTTATCAAACAGGTTGTGTGCAGAATGGTCAAACACGCAAAATCAAGCAATTAATCGGCTAGCAAACAAGGAAGCACGTCAAAATGATCTTAGGAAGGGCTCTAGAGTAGATTAGAAAAGCAATAAAAGACCAACAATGTCAATTGACTTCAAATTAGCTATTCAATGCAATGAACCCAAGCTGTTTGTGAAAATGCCACTGAGAATGGCTATTTTTGATGCAGAAAACTTGTTTGAAATCTGCTGATCAAACTCAACTCAGATGTATTGGTTCCTACTGTCTTTTATTATGCTTTCTTTTCTTTTGCATATTCAAATCATATTGTTTTGGAACCAAGACTCTTACTACATCCTTACTTCATTCAATCCATCAAATACAATTTTAGGAAAAACTGAAACAACTCTGGATGCACTGTAGTGTTCGGTTCTGGACTCAGAATCACAAGTCACATAGGTAAATTACACAGAATATCAATTGACCAATTTAAACAACTTCCAGCAGATTTGAATGAATAAACCAAGTATGTTTGAATGCACTTGCAACTAAAATTCGTTGTGTATCAAAATTGAACTATAGCAGTTCTGTCACAGCCAATTAGAAATCAGATTTGGACTGAACTTTGTAGGAACTGATATATGCAAACTTTGCAGAACTGACCATATGCACTTTATATTGATTCAAGCATGTTTAGTAGCTGAAAACAAACTTGCTTGATCAGGTTTACGAATTAAAACCAGTGCAGAATAAATTTTGGTTAGTTCCGTTCTGATGCAAAGCAAATCTAACAACTATAGTATCCAAATTTTAGAAGCAAGTGTAATTCTGACATTGGACATTGCAAATGACTTAAAAACAGCACATGAAATTTGCTCAAAGTAGCAGAATTGTCAAATAGATGATTGGCAATGAACTAATGCTCAATCCACTCAACACACAGAATGGACCACACAAAGAAATCTGCAGCTCGGTTAACTGCAACTAATACTTGCAACTGGACTTTCAGCAGTAGAACCAGCTTAAATGCCTAGCAAAAATCATGCTCATTCCATATGTATACTGTTTCAGATTTATATAAACATATATCCAGGATCAAACAGCAAAGTGAAAAAGAATTGGCCAATGTAACAGTAACACTACTGTTGACAGAATTACCAGAAATGGAAATTTTCAGATCTGAGATGGATGACACAAATTAACACCTGAGCTCCTATCACAGGTCATTGCTCTTACTCGGTGTAGCCAACTCCAATACAACACAACTAGTTAAAACTTGGTTTAAAAACCAGATTGAATGACAGAGAAGCAAATTAAACTAGACATGACTAAGACAACTTGAAACGATGCTCAAATTAAAAAAAAACTCAAACAGCAAAGATTAACCGAATGAAAATGATGAAAAACTCAATCAATCATAGCTAGTATCAAGAACACTCAAAACAGATCCTAAAACAAAATCAAATGACTGAAACAGAGATGAAAACAGATTCAAGACATTGTAGAAGTGTGATGACAGTATGGAATGAAGAAAGAAAACACTTAGCTCACAGCAGTAGCGGCTGGAACCTTGCTCTGAATACCAAATGATACGAGAGGCATGAGGTATCTTGCAGATCCGTGAGTTCAGAGGCAGAATGACGCAGAACGGTTGAAGCACTTCAATGGAACAGTGCTCGGCAGAAGCAAGCCAGATCTGGATGCTCAGCAATGTAAAGTTGTTGGAGGTTTTTGGATGGTATGCAGCGGAAGTAGTGAAGCTATGGTGAAGGGAGATGGATGTTAGCTTAGAAGAATGAATCACAACTCAGAAGGCTCCCATGATATGGAAGGAAGTTGCAATGGAAGATAAGCTAGGAAGATGACTCTTGGAGAGGAACTTGCTAATCATGTCAGCAGAGTTTCAACAATATGATTCCAAAAGTCATTTACAAGCTTTAGCAATGAGATTTTATAGCACAATCTCAAGGCCATGCATGTGATGTGATGAGATCCACAAAATACGGATCAAATGCCACCTCATCCACATGTGCAAAGTGTGATGGCTTCTAGAAAGCCTTATGATTCACGTGGTCTAATAGCTATGCGCATAAGTGGAAATAGCTATGCTAATGCTACCCCTATGATACTATGCGCACCCCCTCTTCAAGTAGCCAAAGTCCACTTTACCCTTCTCCATGCTTTGGCCACTTTGTAACATCTTCTTGAAGCTTTTTGGCCCTTCCTCTTATGATAGGTCCTATGGTGCTAGACCCTCTTGTATCAGTATGACTCCAAACAGCTTATATGTTGTGAACAAACTCTAGGGATGTAAAGTAAGATGTCCAGCTGAGAATGTTTTGGCTGAACAGATTTAAAATCAAAGAAAAACTCAATCAAAACATATGCAGCTCGATCAACTGCAAAACTGTTGCAGCTACAATGTTCAGAAAATGCAATGCTCACCAGTTGCAAGCACATCTAAATGCTGAATAAGTGTGCATATCGTACTAATTCAGTTGTTGTGTTTGAATTCAGAAAAATAGGATTACACAACATCTTCAAATGATTCAGCTATTGCATATAACATTTTAATGCAGATGCAGCCATCGTATTTTGGATGTAAACTTTCAGAAACAACTTTACTAATGCTATAACTAGCATTGTCTATTTCAATATGCAATATGTGCTGCTATTGACAATCCAAACCAGGCACCGGAAGCACTTAGAATTTGAAAAATCAAACAACTTAACATGACAAGACATGACAAAACTTTGATTAAAAACAAAAATTAAAGACTCAATGCATCAGATCTGACCGAATAAAATGAGAACAAATAAATCAAGTAAAAGCTGGCTTGAAATAAACACATCAAAAAAATTAAGGGAATGGAAAGAGCTGAATGGAATAGTGAAAACAGAGAACACACATAAGAAATGTTGATGACAGTATGGAACAAGGCAATGAAACTTATCTGGAACATGATTCACACAAACCAAAGATCTGATAACGACATGGTGAGGTTGCTCCAGGTTGATCTATGCTCCAACAGTGGAGGATGAATTTATACAGTAGGAGAGAAGTGTGGAGATGTGGGTGTAGTGATGATATGCGGTTGCAAGGAAGTGAGATGCGGTTGCAGGAAGGAAGATGCGGCAGCGGAATTGAGATGCAAGAGTAGAAGAATTATGGATCTGTGAAAGAGTGAAGAGCTTGCGGTATGGGGAAGCTAGCTCAGAAGGCCTTCATCTGGAAGGAAGCTAGGTGGTGTAATGGAAAGCTCAAGAAAGTGACTCTCAGACAGATTTTCATATGCTGGAAATCTCAACAGCAAAGTGAATATCATATACATCCAAAAGTGATATACACGGCTGCCATGGTGGGTTTTATAAGAGAACCCCCTTAGCTGTAAGCATGGTAGCTATGATCCGTAAAGAGTGGATCTATTGCCACCTAGCACCTCATGTGTAACAGGTGAAGGCCTTCTAGAAAGGCTGATTTAAATGTGCTAAAACAAAGCAACACATGATCTGGTGTTGTTTGAAGAAGGATCTTGCCGTGGGGCTTAGCAAAGAGTGGTGGTGCAGCTAGCAACTATGATAGTCATGTGGATAGATATGCCCCTTCTCTTGGTGTCAATTTATTCAAGCTCTTGTTGGAGTTTCCATGCTTCTAGTGATGGGTCCATGCTGGGCTTGGACTCAAGTCATTAGGGCATTTCAAATATTAAAAAAATGTAGTCGATTGGAGTCGACTATGACTCGTAAAAATCCTTTTCAAGCCAATTCAATCAATCAAGCAATTAAGCACACAATTTAAACAATCATACAACAACAATCAATCAATATATGCATTATGCAATAGTCAGATACAGATTTACCAGTTGTAGACCCTCAAGGTTTTTGAAATTTTCAATAATTGATTCATCCTTGAGATACTTCTGTATCAGTTGCATAACCTGCAAAACAGTTAAGTTTTGGTTGTTGGTAACAATTTAATTTTGGGTCCTTGATTGTCAGTTCTTGTCACATGTTCCTTTGGTATTCATACACATAATCCTTGCGGAACAACAACTTGTCTATAGTTACAATTTCTAATAGTGTGACCAACACATATGCAGTAAAAACATGCATTTCTAGCAGGTTTTCTTAACTTATTAATCTTTCTAGCATTGGTTCTGTTAGAGTAACCTTTAAATCCAATTCCCTGCCTATTATTATTTCTGCTAGAGGAATTTAATACAGCATCTAGATTTTCACTAGCTTGAGTAAACTTAGCTAGCTTGCTAGTCAAGTAATTAATCTTTTCAACATGTCTAGGACAATTTTCACAATCTTTTTCCACAGTAACAGTTTTAATTTCAACATTCTTAACGGATGATAAGGCTATTTCCAATTCCTTTTCTAATTTTTCATTTTCAGTAACAAGGCTATTAATTCGATTTTCAAAATCTCTTCTCTTACTGCTTAGTCGATTTACCTTGTACTACAGTCACATTGCTTCAACATGTAATTCTTTGAAAGCATTTTGCAACAGATCATATTTGACTTCTACAGGCTCATTTGATATGTCTGCATCACTGTCATAATCATCCCATGACACACCTATCATATAGCATAAGTTTGATTCCTCATCTTGATCATAATCTTCATCACTTAAGCCTTCAGATTCAGAATTCTCCCAAGCCATGTAGGCTCCTTTCTTCTTCAAGTTTCTGCTTTGAGGAAATGTTTTCTTCCTTTTCTGCTTCGGCTGTAACTCAGGAAATTCAGGCTTGATGTCACCTTCTTTTTCACATTCGTAGCACTGGACAATGTTTGTGCTGAAGCTTTTCTTCTTGCTTTGACCTGCATGGTTAGACAGTTGACTATCATTTTGTATAAGTCGACTAAATTTTCTTACCATCAAGGTCATCAATTCTTTATCGTCCATCTCTGTTTGTATGATGTTCTTGCTTGAAGCTTTCAGAGCAATGGACTTCTTTTCTTCAATCTCCTCTTCATCCTTCAGTCTACCAAGTTCTAACTCATGTTCACGTAGCTTGCCAAACAAGGTAGCCATATTCATAGTTGTAAGATCTTTGGATTCAGAGATTGCACTGACTTTTGGTTGCCACTTCCTATTCAGAATTTTCAAAATCTTGATGTTGATCTCTTCTTTATCAAAGCCTTTGCTAAGAGTCATCAGGTGGTTTACAATATGAGTGAACCATTTTTGGACATCATAGATGTTCTCACCAGCTTTCATTCTGAACAACTCATATTCTTGAATCAATGAATTCTTCCTGGCTCTCTTGACTTCATTTGTACCTTCATGTGTTACCTCTAGAACATCCCACATCTCCTTAGCAGACTTGCACTGGGATATCCTGAAAAATTCATCAATAGTTAGCGCTGAGACAATAATATTCCTAGCTTTAACATCATACTAAGCTTTCTTATTCTCATCTGCAGTCCACTCAGTAAAAGGTTTCAAAACAGTTTTACAATCAATAATTTTTGTCGGTTCAAATGGACCATTTAGAGTTGCATCCAAGATTCCTCTATCTTGTGATTCAAGGAAGATTTGCATACGAATTTCCCAAAAAGGGTAGTTTTCGCTAGCAAACAGAGTGGTCTGTTTTTTGATGCACCTTCACCAAAAGTTTGAAAATTTGAAGCCATCCCCAGGTTTTACAGTCAAATAGAATTAAAACAAAGTCGACTGAATTTTCAAATATCTTATGAAAACTAGCTCTGGTGCCTCTTGTTAGGAAACAAGTTGACTTCGTTTTACACCAAGATGAGGGGTGAATTGGTGTTAGATCAAATTTAAAATCTTTTCACAATCTTGGTATGAAAATTCAAAGCTTTTGATCTTTCCTTGAAATGCAAGTTATTGAAAAATGTAATGTAGTGGAAAAACGTGGTTGATTGCTAAACAGGTAT
The DNA here is from genome assembly GCF_000741045.1 of Vigna radiata var. radiata. NCBI lineage: Eukaryota > Viridiplantae > Streptophyta > Magnoliopsida > Fabales > Fabaceae > Vigna > Vigna radiata. Next base: position 32,013 of record NW_014543607.1, on the reverse strand, counting down.
AGTCGATTGACTGTAAAGAGTGCAGGGATAGAGAAAATCAAACACTGATTTTTATACTGGTTCGGCCAACAATGCCTACATCCAGTGTCCTTCCAACCTTGGAAGCAAATGCACTATAATGGTTGCAGTTTTTACAACAAGGAATTTATAGAAGCAACACTAATGGGCAGTCGCAACCCACACAAATTTGATTGCATAAAAGAATGCAGTATAGTGCTACGAAGTGACTCCTAGGTCGTCTCTAAAAGACCAATTGTGCGGTTCGAGACTTAGGTCAATCACATAGTAGGGGGTTTGGTTATACAGCATAAACAATATTAAAGAGAATGAAACGCTGAAGTAAAACATTCATTACCAAGACGCGTCAACTAATTGCAATGCAATCAATAAATAAGAAAACTCATTCAATGATATTAAATTGCAACACTTAACTAAAGAAAATAAAAATAAAATGCTCATAATCACAAACACATCGTTACTCCAGATATGCTAAAAGAAAAGAAAAATATTTGAACAAATGAAAATTGACAAATGGATTAAAAGTAAATTGCACAAGCTTGTGAGCATCCCGTGTGCGTTTTCTCCAATAATGCCTCAGCCGTGGCATCCTTCATTGCTCCAACTAATTGAATCAGCTTACTAGATGTAACAATAACTCCTCTGCTCTTCCAAGACGTCACCGTACACCACTTCTTCTTCTTTTTTTCTTATCAAAGCTAATTAAATCACGGCCTCTTTCTCCAAGAGAACCAAGTGATAAAAAAAATCCTCACAACCGTCACCATGTGCACACCTTTTCAGCCAAATGAAAATGAAGTCTTTTTAAAAGAAAAGAAATGGAATGAATCATGTGAGTGGACAAATATAGAATCAGCGTGCAGGCATGGCAGCGGTGCTCTTGAATCAGTTGTGTTTCTCCAATTGAAAGCAGCTATTTTCAAAGAAAAAAGAGTGTTTCTTCATTCCCAAAAGAAAAAGAAGAGTTCTTCTACAACTCTACTATTTAACAACGTAAAATCAATGTTCCAGGAATGTAAAAACAGAGTTCCAGCCAAGCAAAGAAAAGTAAATAAAAAAAATGGCAAAAGCTATAAACCTATGCTCTAGAACCGTGAGCCCCCACCAAGTTTTTCAAAACATTGAAAATAAAACTAAAAAGCAAAGAAGTGTGTAGGTTGCAATAAAACAAAATAACAAAGTATGCTTCCTTCTTCTTCAACCCGTGTCCATGCTCCAAGAAAACTCCATAGCCAGCGACGTTCCAGCCAAGCCTAACAGTAGCATGCAAAATAAATGACGGCTGGATGATCCTCTCTCTGTTGGGGCTGTGCAGCTTTTATGAAGCAATCCCTAGGTGTGCAGCTGGACCGTGCAATGACTAATGGAATGAAGAACCGTGGGCTGTCCGTGTGGAGGCTGCTGTTACGTGGGCTGCGCCCCCTTCGTGTGCAGGCCTTGAATGTTGTTGTACCTCTATGCTAGACTGTTTGACATTGTAGCATGGATGGTTTTCTCAGCAGGGCAGCACACACTTCCTTGCTGGACCGTCTTACACTTGGACAACACACACTTCCTTGCTTAATGAAGAAACATGTTGAAGGTGTAGCTCAAGTAATTCAGCTGTAAAATCTTCTAGACATGAACAACCTTGGCCATTCCTTTTGTAAGCAGCTACATGCTTGTGGGCCATGAAGTCCAACTTGCTTTTATTGGACGTGGCAGCTCCTGGAATGAAGGACGAGTGGCAGCTGGGCTGCTGATTCCTCCAAGCCTCATTCAAAGTTGGATTCTCCTTCATGATAGAAGCTGGACGGGTAACATGTGGTGCATCCCAATTCAAGCTGCTGCCAAAACTGCCGTTGGATGCTCCAAAGTTTAATTCCATTGTGGGCCATGACATATTGAACGTGCAACAGGGAGGCAACATCTTTCATTTTTAATTTAGTCCTTGCTTTTTGTTTTTTAGCAGCAACTTGCTTTGCCTTTGGGCCGTGGTGCATGTGTGCTGCCAAGCTGTACCGAAATTTCTCCAAAACAATTGCATTAAGGTCCTTCTTAGGTGGCAGCTGCAACAATGTTCAACGTTGGACCTGCTTAATCCATGAAGCCTCTNCTGGACCGTGGGCTTCTCTCCAAACCCAAGCTGCTGGGTGTGCTAGATTGTTAAAGTGTGGACGGGAGCTGCTGGGCCAGGTGCTTTCTTTTAAATGAATTAAGTTGCAGCGTGGATGATTGAAGGATGCTGGACTTTTCTTCCATGGGCTATGAAGGTGTTCGGCATTGCTGCACTCTTCAAGCTTGAATGGACGTGTGTACAGGCTGCTGGATGCATGAAGGAATAAACCCAAAATTCACGTGCTGGGCTCCTGCAAAGTTGCTGCTGTGTGGATGCTGCTGCTCGGTTGAAACAGGTCCAAGTGAATGTCCAAGAGGAAATCAGCTGCACCTCCTATAAGCTTTCCAATTTAATTTGTTGCCCGGTGGAGTCCTTTTCTTTTGCTGGACATGGAAAAACAACGCTGCTGCCCATTTCTCTCCAAAAATATAAAAGCTGGACATCATTTTTTTAATTCTCATGGGCCCCCTCTACTTTGCTTGCTGCACCGTGATGAAGAAAAATCATACTAATTCACATGTTGCTCTCGTCAATTGCTGGAAGATGTCAATCCAAAACCGTGAGCAGCATGCGTTTTCAGGATGTCACCCTTCTTTTTACTGAATCAGCACCCCACTTTTCTTTAATCACAATTTTGCCCTCAAATATTAATTTCCCAAGGCCTTGCTAGATGCTCTCCAAGCCCAAATAAAAATGAAATGCAAGTGGGTGGTGGCTTGCACCTCATTTAACTTCCAAATGTCCCAAACTGTATTTTCAAAATTTTTCCTTAAAATAATAATGCAAATAATTAGCTCAGAAAATTCAAATTAATTAAAATTAGAATTTTCGGTCAAATTAAGCATAATTAGGAAAAACGAGAAAAATACCGGACAATTAAGCACAATTCCCTGATTAATTCTAGCACAATAAACTAAGTGAAATTAATAAAATATCGACTCATCAAGCACGCAAAAATATAAATCTCCCGTCTAACCCAAAACCAAATATAGCTGCACACAAAAACCAGAATTGTAGCAAGAATCTCCTCTCCTGCAATCTGCACCCACGTTGAACAATCCTCAACATGTCACCAGCACTCTTCACAGGATGCCAAGTGTATCACAACATGCTTCACAGGTTGCCAAGCATATCACAGCATGCTTCACAGGTTGCCAAGCCTATCACAGCACACTTCACAGGTTGCCAAGCCTTCAGTCAAATGTAGCAGTCTTCACAGGATGCCAAGCCTTCAAGATCAAACCAGAAGCACCTTCTTTGTGCAGATGTTGATCAAACGGTAAGCGCAAATGACTTCTCAATCTGAATCTCTCTCAAGAAAGATCACCACTGTCTTCTTGGAGAGTTCTTAGAGCTTCTGAAACTGACAACTTTCTCTGAAACAGGACAATGAAAATGTTAGACCACAAAAGTCTTAGAACAAATCGAGTTCTATTTCTATTTATAGTTTTCCTGTCAGCCTCAGTCGAATAGCCTACTAATACAGTCGACTGTATTAAATCTGTTATAACAGTAGTCAACACACAGGCTCCTCAGTCAACAAAATCAATGCACATTTATGACAGTTGACCTAGTTAGTTAATCCCAACTAACTTTTGAAAATATAGCTGTTGGAGGAAGTAGGAAAAATAGAATTCCAAATAAAACAGTAAAATAGTCGAATGAGTGATTCACATTGTCGACTGACTCTTGAAAAAACACTTTGAAATTCTTTTCATCTCAAAATCTGTACAAAGAGTTTAGCTTAGTCGACTCCATTACCAGTGTAGTCGACTGAACTGGTCCTTTGTCACAACAAATATAAGTTCTTAAAAGTACTTGTGAGCTTTTCTTCAGAAATGTGTAAACTTAATCAAAATTATTTTAACACACATTTCAATACAAGCATGTTCCAAACATATAACACATAGTCAACATAGGAACATCCATGCAAAATAACAAAACATGTTCCATAAAGATATTGTATGTTAAAAGTTGGTTCCCCTCATAACATACGTCTAAATAGAATAAAAAGTTATATTTTATTAACTTTTTCGTTTAGTTTTGGCGTCTATTCGGGGGAGTCGACGTATATGACGGCCTATAAACATCGGTTATGAGGACCCCGACGTCTATAATATTATATACGTCAGGGTCCCGCTTAACTGACGTCTAAGGGGTGACGTTAAAAGCCAATTCTGCAGTAGTGATTTAAACTTGTCTAGATGGATTTTAACAATTATATAATGATTCTAAAGTTGTTTAGACTTGAATTCAACTCTAAAACATCTAATCCTATGACTTAAGGGCCCTAATTCAGTTCTACCATTCTTGTTAAGTTTTAGGCCAGTTTCATGATCCTAACAAGTTACCCAAACAGACCCAATGTACCCAACACACCAAATGCCCAAAATCACCTCGTCACTTCCCTTCAAACATCCTAAAATGTTCCCCTAATTGTTAGATGTTAAGCCCCTGGCAAGTGTACTAGATCGTTATCAAGTAATATAATTGGTAAACCCAATATCGTTCTTTCCAAAGGACTTTTAGGCCTTACTTTTCATGTAAAAAAATCACGTAAGACTTGAGAAAAGAATTAAGTTGGCATTTGTATGCAAAGAAAAAAAAAATAAACATGCAAATGCAGTTGATTCAATTGGTTTTAAGAAACTATGGATGAATGGTGTTGTTGGGGTTTACAATTTCATCTTATCAACTCTCATATATTTACTTTTCTTATTTACTTCACTTATTTATCCAATTGCCATGCAAACTTTCTAGCCTACCCTTAACCCAATCCCTTGGTCAAAAAAGCCTATTATTAATTATCGGCTTGCTATCCCTAGCCTCCCCTAGTAACCAATAATGCAATGTGAACAGAAGCAAAATACAATTGATCGTCCTACCCCTATCCCTAGGTGGTATTAGCATAATCAAGGAATTTCTCAGCAGTTCATGACATTACCGTACGTCCCCGTATCAATAAAGAATAACAACATTTACTGAATGAGTTAAACAATAAAAGCATTTAGCATAGATGAGAACCCAACAATTGATAAACAATATGACAAGCATATGAAATAAATAAGAATTTGGATAAATGAGAGTTTCAAAAGATTACATTGTTCCCCAACAACAAAGGGTTTAGTTCACCATTGTCATGGTGAAACTAGATGAAAATAATGAAAGAATGGAAAAGCAAACCCTAGTTTTGATAAAAAGGAGCCTAAGCATTCAAGAAATCTCCTCCAAGGTGTGTGGAATAGCTCTGGACGTTTCTCTCTGCCAAAAGAATCACCTTCTAATTCGCACTAGGGCTATATATAAGTCCAAAAAGATAACAGAAAGATTAAAGAATCTAGCTAATAAAAACAGACAACCGCCCAGGCACCTAAATTCACCGCTCAACGGTTTGCCTCTTGCCGCTTTGACCACTCAACGGTTAGTTTTGCCACTGAGCGATTTCCCTCTAATCGCTTTGAGCACTCAGCGGTCCATTTTGGCACTCAGCGGTTCACTTGACCCTTCTTTTCATCATTTTTCTCCTTCTTTCATGGGTTTAAGTCCACCTTACTTCACTTCCATCTTCAATTCACCTTAAAACCCTGTAAAACAATGTAAAACTAGCATCATATCTCTAAAACCAACTTTTGACTCTCACAAGACATAACTAAGTGTTTTACTTGATCTAAAGCTCAATCTAAGCCATAAATGGTGTGTTTTACTATCAAATTTAAGTATGAAAATAACGGCTTTTAGACCGTTATCACAACCCCAAACTTAGAACTTTGCTTGTCCTTAAGCAAACAAGACAAAACTTGGTTTTCCACTTCTTCATCAAATCATTAACACTTTTCAAAATTCATTTTTCTCACAACAAGTTATTATACAATTTAGATTTCAGTGGAATCCTACAAAGATGCATGCATGCTTTCAATCGAATTTAGTTCACATAATCAATCTTTTTTAAAAAATGTTTTGCTCATGAATGGTCAATCAACTAAGCATAGAGGTAAATATGGATTTAACAATTCTTACCAAGCAAGTGTTTCACTCAATCACTCAAGTTTTTAGGAGGTCACTCCACTCTCTACTGTTCACATGTCACATAAAACAATATTGTCATTCATCTAAAACAATCAAAATCTTCACATCCAAATGCTGGCATCCATCAGTAGATGCCCTCAGCGCAAATCCTCATCTGAGTCATACTCATCCTCATCCTAGGCATCTTCAAAGTCTTCATCCTCATGGCCATCATCCTGTCCGCCTAAGGTCCCAACTGCTCTAGACCCACTACCCTGTGCCTGCCCTTGAGGCCAAGCCATCACACTACGGAACTCGTCCATAGTTCACCTGTGCAATGGTGGCTAATCATAAAGCCCTACAATCATCTCAGCAGTGACCACCTGCCCTCTGCAAAGGGACTCCAGCCTTGCCTCCATCATGGACATGTACATGTCCCCCATCTGAAAAGGCTCAAGCTGTTGTGCCGATACATCTGCAGGCTCATCCTCTTGCTGTGCTGCTGGTCTCCTAGGACATCTCCTAGGAACTACTCCGGCTGGCTCATCCTCCCTACAGTACTGACGAAATAGGAGGCATCAATAGCCCTCCTCGGCCTCTCAAAGGGTGGAACTGCAGTGTCCACTCCTGCCCGCTGACACAAGTATGTAATTAGGGACGAATGTCCCAATGGTGTCCTGCTGCTCACAATGTTGGCACAACTCAAAATTTCGCTGGTGATGATCTTACCAATGTTCACGTCCATCTGCCTCAACATACAATAAATGACCAGGATCTGATGCAAATTAATGTTAGAAACATGAGAACATGGTTGGATGTTAGAATGAGAAAATGTCATCCAATATTTGGCTAGGGGAGTTAAATCTGCCCTAAGGATGTTAGTCGGTGCTCCATTAGGGTTTCTCTGAAAATGTTTTCCAGGGATGCATATCACTCTTTCAATATCTTCATAATCCTTGGCCTCCCTTAGTATAGCAGCATACCTGCACTGCTCTCCTGGCCACTCAGTCCCTAGGAAAGTGTTGATGGTGTCAGGATCATAACTGATCAAATGCCCATGTACATAGCTCATGTATCTCCCTACGGACACTCCTCCCCTAGGCAAGGCATTGGCATAGAACTCCTTCACCAACTCAATACTCGCTGGTGTTGGATATGTTGTCAATCTTTCCCAGCCTCGCCTCTCAATCTCCAAACCAAACTTTGGAGGTAAGTGAGGGATGTACATGGCCTTCCTCTCCATCAGCAAATGCCTCTCCTGGACTATAGCATAATGTTCTTCATGCTTCCTTGAGAGGAACCTAGAAGAATAGAATCTCCTAGGTCTCTTTGGTTCCTTCCTTTTGTTGCCCATTGTTTTCACTCTTCTTGAGGTAGACATTCCTGCATTAAATCAAATACATCCAACAATATTCACAAAAACATCATTAGAGGTTAGTGCATCATCAATTTTATAACTTAGATCATACAATTCTTGAGGGAAAATAGGGCCCCCTCAACATACAAACATCCAAAAATTTCAACATTTAGGCAAATCTGCTACAGACCGCTCAGTGTCCAAGAAGACCGCCTAAGCGGTTTGCCTCTAACTGCGCCACCGCTCAGCGCCAAAATAGACCGCTCAGCGATGGCAGCTAGGGTTTTTCAAAAACTTTTCCTAAATGGTCCTAATCTCCACTCTTTTTACTAATTTCATCAATCCAGACCAAAAAAATTCAATAGGTTCAAACAGTTCCTATTTCAACAATCCATGCATAGAAATCAAAAGCCCCAATTTATCATGTTCCTAAGCATGTTCATCAACAAATCCAAAAGTAGAAACCCTAAACATGAATTTGCATACTTACTTGAGTGGAGACTTTGAATGCTTGCAGAAAAATTGATCAATTAGTGATGAATGTCCTCTCCAATGCAAGTCCCTCAACCAAAAACCCCAAACTTTGACTTAACAATGGTAGAAAATTGAATTTTTGGTGAGTGGGTGATGAGAAAATGAGGAAATCTCTCTAAAAAGCTCTTGAAAGTGAAAGGAGAGTGCTAGGGCTTAGGGAGACCGCTCAGGCGAAATGCACAGAAGGTTTCAAAGTAAAGAACTTCAAAAACCGCTCAGCTTTTAAGCAAAGCCGAGACATAGCACGCCGCAACCGCTCAACGGTCTGTAGTATTTTTCACTTCTCTTGCTTTTGTTTTCTTTTGAGTAATCTTACCTTATAGCACTCAATTTCATCCTTCAATTTTTCAATTTTATGCCTTTCCCCTCTCAGATGCAAAAATTAAACATGCAATGCACTTAACACAGGATTTAGAAACAAAACAATCAATTGGGTTGCCTCCTAGGTAGCGCTTGTTTGACGTCACGAGCCTGACCCAAACCTGCTTAGCACTCATCAGTAAGTGCTTATCCTTCCAACACCCATCAGTAGGTGTACTTACCTTGTATCCTTCAGTGGACACATAAGAGTTTTAGCATCCCTCAGTAGATGCTACCCAAAATGTGTTCAAAAATTCAATAAATTACATGTCCAAAATCAAATAATCCTAAAACTACAAATGTTTATACGAGGTAGGATTAAATATAATCAAGTCATTCCATCCCGGTTGGGATCTTCATCAACCCAACTCATCAGTTGCCTTCTATCCACTTTCTTTATGGCTCTTGTGAATGGTTTTCTGATTTTCAGCTTGCCATCTTCCTGAATCTTAATAATAAGCCACTTCTTATTCTTGAATCTCACTTGTGCTCCTATTGGAAGTGGTGTACATTCAGAGTGGATAGTGCCTACTTTGTCAACCTCTTCATCTTTAGGTACCTACAAAACATTACAATTGTTAGAATTGGTACCTGATGTGTTGTCCTAAAACACTTGAGTCATTTGAGTGAAACACTTGCTTGGTAAGAATTGTTAGATTTCATGATTGCATCTTTGCTTAGTGGATTGATCATTCATAATGTGTAACATCTGTTGGGAAATCTGTGAACTAAACTGAAGTGAAAGCATGCACACACCTTGATTTGACTTTACTGAATGTTTGAAATTGAGTAGTGTTTGTCATGTACTTTAGGAGTGTTGAATCATTGGATGAAATAGTATAAAGCCAAGCTCTGTTTTGTTTGCTGTTTGCTTGAGGACAAGCAAAGTTCTAAGTTTGGGGTGGTGATGAAGGTTGAAAAACAATTATTTTCGTATGTCATTTTGGACCAAATTACTCCCTTTACTGCTTAGAATGAGCTTAGAATCAAACAAAACTCAATAAATGAGTCTGTAGAGAGTTAAAATCTATTTTTAGCGATATTACGCTTGTTTTGCATTGTTTTGCAGCATTTTTGATGGAAGTGAAGAATGGGGTTGAAGATGAAGGTCTTAGACTCAAGGATAAGGAAAAAACATGAAGAAAAGATGAGTCTAGGAATCGCCCAACGCTAAAATTCACTGCTGGGCGGCCAAATGCGAGGAGAAGGCATTGTCTGACACCCAGGCGTGGACGCCGGACGAATTTGCGATTAGAGGCAAACCGCCGGGCGATGGGCCCCTAGCGCCGGACGGTGGCGTGATTAAGGGAAACCGCCGAGCGACATAAGTATGACGTCGGGCGGTTGTCTGCTGGGCTTGGATCTGTTTTCTGTGTTTTTTTATGATATGTTTGGGCTTGGGCTTGTTTTATGTTATTTTTATGCCCTATTTAAAGGCCAGAACGTCTTAGGGTTTGTATGTTTTGATGGCTTAGGCACAAAAACACACTTTTCACCCCTTTGGGGTAGATTTGGAGATGGTGACAACTCTCATTTTCTCATTTTTAGGGTTTGTATCTCTTTCATTCCATTCTTCACCTAGTTTCTCCATGACGGCGGGGAACTAATCTTATTTGTTGCTAGGGAAACAATATAATCTTTTGATACTCTCTTTTATTGAAACTCTTNTTTATTTATACGATTTCCATATGCTTTGATTATTAATTGTTGGGTTCTCATTTGTGCTTAATGCTTTTATTGCACTACAAAAAAATTGTTATACTGTGGGGGTTATTTTGAAGAGGTTATAGAAAACCTCCGCAAATCAACACTATTTAATATAATTAAAAGAATTGATCTGAGTGCTGATAATAGCGGGAGTTTTGATTGTTTTTTTGAGGAGGTTTATGATTCCACGAATTAAATACACTTTTTACCATTCCAACTTCTGATACACAGCGCCCAAGGCCACCAAATAAAGAACAATCCCAAGAGCATGGTGAAGGGTAAAATGGACAATTCTACATAAAGAGGGGTGTGCCTATCATAAAAGGGGTGACATTAGTGTTTACTTTTCCATAGGCACCTAGCATATTTTACATGTGTTTAATAAAGCTTTCTAGAAGTCACACACACATTTAGCACATGGCTAATTAGTTGGAATGAGATCTGAAACGTGTGGCCTTGAGATTGATTTATAAAATCTCATAGCCTAAGCTTGTAAATCACTTTTGAATGATATGAGATTTCACTTTGCTGAAGCCAATTCCAGCACCGAAAACTCTCCCAAAAGTCACTTCTTCATTTGAGCTTTCCATTCTCCATCTAGCTTCCTTCCAATGGAAGGCCGTCTGAGCTAGGCTTCACCACCACCATAGGCTTCACCACCACCACAGCTCACTTCCACCATCTAAATCATTGTTGCACTCTGTCCACGGCTTCCAAAACCCAAGCCACTTCCTACGCTGTCTCTGGTTCACACGTTCATAACTTCCGCTGCTTCTCAAATCATCATTTCTGGCTGGAGCATCCTTATCATGTGGTATTCAGAGCTTAGGTTGCTCACAGTGTTGTGGTTGTTCCAGTTAAGTTTCCTTTCTTTCAAATCCACACTGTCATGAACTTTCTGCACTGTCTTTGCTTCTATGTTCGCTGTTCTATTAAGTTTCTACTGCACATCTGATTTTGAGTGGATTATATTGTTCATTCTCTTGTTCTCCAATGTGTTTTTTTTTACATTTTAATCGGTGCAATCATGAGTTTTCTTCATTTCCAGCTTCCGTTTTTCATTTTTCCAGTTTTGTTAGTCATGTGCAAAATATTTTGCTGTGTTATCACTGTCATGTTATTTTGATTCTGTTCAAACCCATTTTCTTCCGTTTTTCATTGAGACTAGTGACTTTGCTAAGCTATATGTTGATCTAAAAAGCAAAGACAGCAAGTCAGCTTTGATCATTTGAGCTTCAAAAGCATAAGCACATGGTTTCACGTTGAAAATTCTGCAGAAAATAGAATCCTCTGGTTTGATTTACTATTTTCTGTTTCTGTTCAGATTTTTGATGTTTCAAACTATGAGCAAGTTCGTTTAATGATATTAAATGAGTCTCAAATGCTTGCAATCAATACGCGTATTTGCAAAAATGTGTAGTGAGTTAATCAAAATCTGGTTTGAAAGTGTATTGATTCAGCTATGCACCGTGCTGTGTTCTTTGTGTTGTTCTAGATCCAAAATTTTCTTCTAACTCAATTTCTGAAGTTAGATCTAGAATTAGGATCCTTTGTCTTTCTATCACTTGTTTGATCTGTACAACTTTGTACAACTTTGATTCCATAGAAAACTGAATTTGGTTGGTTAATTGATGGTTTTTGCTGCATAACCGGTTTGAACTAGTCAAAATCTGCATATATTGGGTTCTGCATTCAAATTTTGTATTATCAAGTTTGATTGNACAATTTAAACTTGGCTATGCAAAGCAAATTTGGTTTATAGCAACTCTGCATAAGTCAAAATCTGAACCACCAGTTTTAGTCAATTTTTCTTTTCAAACTGCTGCAGTTTTATACATTCTTTTGCTTAATTGGCAACTGATACACTGATTTTGAGATTTCATGATTTCCTGTGCATTTTCAATGGTCCATCAAGTGTCTTTGGTCAGTTAAAACTTGCATATACTGTTTATTTGGTCACTTTTACATCAAAACTGCAAAATCAATCTTCAGTCATTGAAATTGTTTTATTTTTAGTAAGTGGACCAGTGATTTTCGGCTGTGGTCTTTCTCCTTGTTGTTTGACAGTTTGGACACCTTCAAAACATGCATACAAAGTTGTTCCATTAATCAAATTAGGTGTCAAAACATCCCTATACAAAAAGGCCTCTCAAACCAGCCATGTTCAGNTTATGTTCTTGGCATATCAGCTNCTGAAAACAAAACTCTGAATCTNTTTTGGTGCATATAACNAGTTGCATATGGATTGTAGCAAAAGCTTGGTGTCATTACTGGTTAAACATACTTCAAATCATCATTAAATAAGTTTGAAAAAAGCATATGGACCAGTACAATCCAATTTTGAAAAAAATCACTGCACTAGAACCAGTTTTTGTGCCATAAACACTGTTTTCTTTGAGATCTTTCATCAAACAGTTTTGCCAATTATGTGAAATCAATGAATTTTGAGTAGTTGCAGCATGTTTTGATTTTCTTGCTTCCTGAATCTAATCTAGAGCCTTTCTTAAGCTCCTTTTGCGTGCCACCTTTCTTTGGAAACCTTTAATTGCTTGCTTTTATTGATTAAAAACAATTTGAACATAAGCTGTTTGACAAAAGTACAGTAGTGCAATTTGCTTTGATAGTTTTTGTGCAGCAACCGGATCAATTTCTGGTTTCCTTAGTGACTTGTGGTGGTTTGTTTGAGCTCTCTTTTGGTGCAGAAATTAGCTCAGGTTGTGCCTTAACATTGGTAGCATCCTAGGAAGAAGATTGGAGCAAGTAAAGTTCAATTTGAAGGTGTTTTCTAGTACAACAAAGATTGTGTACGGACTGCATAATTTCATTGCAGCAGATTTTGGTTCTGCAAGTGCTGGTTGTCACGGTAGAAGAGTTTCACACCAGCAGCTGAGAGAATTGCGTGAATCACCATTGATTCAATACCTTTTGAGAGCAACCAAAGCTGCACACATCATTTCCTTCTCACTTCCTTGTTGTTTCAAGTCATTTGTTTTGCAAAAGTATTTGTAAATGGCCATTAAGCAAGTGACTTGGAAGAATTCACAAGTGTTCTTCCATCACTTGTAAACCTTTTGCTCTTAATTTCTCATTAAAATTGGTA
>NW_014543607.1:12408-17124 GCF_000741045.1 Vigna radiata var. radiata | reverse complement strand
AAGCTTGTAAATCACTTTTGAATGATATGAGATTTCACTTTGCTGAAGCCAATTCCAGCACCGAAAACTCTCCCAAAAGTCACTTCTTCATTTGAGCTTTCCATTCTCCATCTAGCTTCCTTCCAATGGAAGGCCGTCTGAGCTAGGCTTCACCACCACCATAGGCTTCACCACCACCACAACTCACTTCCACCATCTAAATCATTTTTGCACTCTGTCCACGGCTGCCAAAACCCAAGCCACTTCCTACGCTGTCTCTGGTTCACACGTTCATAACTTCCGCTACTTCTCAAATCATCATTTCTGGCTGGAGCATCCTTATCAACTTCTCTTTTCACTTAAATTTTTTGAAACGTATCTTCCCTCCCATGTTCTGTAATTCCCACCTTTCCGAAAAATTTTCCATACCCAACTTACATTTTTATTTTATTTTTCACACATTTTGAACTTTTCCCCCTTTCTTCTTCACGCAAGCCTTTTCCTCTTTTCTCTTAAACCCTAAAATAAACATCTAAGTCACAATCGTGCAGCATAAGAGTGAGGTTACCACAATGAGGAGGAGGCAGCGTTCGGGAAGGCTCCAATTCCCAATAACCTACGGCTGTTGTTAGAAATCGCGAGAGAGTCACCATTGATGCTGGAGGCCATCGAAGCTGTGGCGCACGCAGCGTTCCCTGCCGACGTCGACGACGCCTATGACTGGCTTGACGATGATGTTCTAGAGTGGTTTGATGCATCCATGGACGAGTTCTGGAGGCATTGGGGGAGGCAAAAAATGGGCATTCGACGAAGCACTCAGATGGAGGAGGATGAGTTTCAACTGGTTTCTGAAACGAGTCTGACGACACCTGGACTCGTTATGGCGACTAAGGATAAGAAGACGATGAGACCCAAGCCCAAGGTTTCGTTTCATATTCCAACGATAAGGACGAGGACCGCGATCAACCTTCTGCCACAGCGGAGAAGGCCCAGGCACTGCAGACCCTAGCAGCGGGTCCTCTCTCCTCATCGATGACAAAGGTCGCCGCNTGAAATGTTTTGAAATAGGTATGTCCTCTCTCCTTTCATATTTTTTCCAATTCTCTCTACTTNTTGTGTGAAATGTTTGTGAAATAGGTATATTGACTGCATATCATCGGCAATGCAGGGATTTACTCTGTTTAGAAATTTACATCCAAAACACAGAAGAAAGGAACTCGATTATTGCATTTCTAAAGCAATCCATTACATTGAAAAAGCACAAAATCCTGATGGGTAATGGTATTGTTTTTCTTTCTCGTATTAGTAGTCTTATGTTTACTTATTTAGAAAATGTTTATTGAACTGATTGGTATTTTATATTAAATTATTGTATCCTTATTCTTTTGAGCAATCAATTTCTAACTTGTTCTTGTTGCATACCAGGAGCACAAAAAACTATAAAAGGACACACCTATGCCACCACTTATAAAGAGGGATGCTGCTCTTTGGGGTATGGTGATCTTTGTTTAAAAATATTGCATGATTTCCATGTTACCTTCGGCAAGCTGCCACTTCAGCGAATTATGACTGTTCTTGCTTACAGAACTGAACTTGTTATTACCCTTTGGAATTTTATAAAGAAGTGTCATGAGAACCAAAAATGATCATCACTCACCTCAAATGATGCACCTGACTGGTTGTTACCTCTGGCTGTATTTTGTCTTGTCTACAAGTAAAACTTTTTCTCTCTACTCACCATGAACGTTTTTTTTTTCTAACCTCTTTTAATTCTGAATATATTTGTTGGAAATGGGTCTTATGATTCGTGACTATTATTTGAAGTCAAAGGAGGTTACATGATTACAAATTTGTTAGTTTTGTATTTATTGCCTTTGTTGTACTTATATGTATTTAACTCTTGAATCAATATAAAATATACACCTTATGAGTTCTGCGCAATTCCCTCAACATTATTCTGTGATCTAAATNATTATACTGTAACCTATTTTATCCTATCTCAGGCACATGCATCAAGAATCAAGGTTGCGTAGTTTTACTTGCTCCATTCATAATAGAAATGATATTAATATTTTTGTCTCTTAATTAAACTATTTTTGTCTCTTAATAGTTTTACATCTCCGATTAAACAATATGAATACTTCATTAGAAAAATAAAAATTCAACTCACGAAAAAGTTTAATTTGCATCACTCACTGGTGAGAGATATTTACTCAATGAAGAAATGCTTTACCTTTTGAATACTATCAAAATATTATGTGNCGTTTATTAAGATATTTTCTATTGTTTTGTTGCTATGATGGTTTATATGAACATGGTTTCTTTTAGTAAGTCTGTTTTATATGTGTAAATAAATGTTATCATAGTAAAATATAATGATTGGTGTGACTTTCTATTGAGATATAAGGTTGCATATATGGAGAATCTGATTTACATTGGTTATCCTGGTGATCCATCATCTGNTATCCGTGTGACAAGGAGGCGGCGTTTGGATCNCAAGAAGCAACANTCAAACAGAANAGTGCTTTGTTTTTGGGCCTAGGAAGGGTNGGAAATCTGCATTATTGAATTCTTTTATTGGAAGGTTTTTCCTTTTTTGTGTTACCTTTAAGCTTATTGATATTATAATTTCCAACACCTTATACCTTGTTAAATCAATAATGTAGGCCANATTCTGAAGGTTACAATCCAACCAATGAAGATTGTTATGTTGTAAGTAGTTGATGTTTCTATGGTAAGTGATACCTGGTTGACATTTTTCAATAGCTGCTAGTTACAGGGCGAAAAAGTTGTCTTCCTCACCTNTTTCAGTACCTTCCCCTGCTTCTATTTTATTCATTTTATAAATCTGAACTTTTGTTTCNTCTCTTCGTAAATTGTTTCTTTTTCAGGAAAACAAAAAAATATCTTGTGCTGAGAGAGATACTAGAAGATGGAGTTAGGAAGCTCCTGTCCAATAAGGAGTCTTTGGCATCATTGTGTTCTTGATATGCAAATGGGCATGGAATAATCTTTTTGTGTTCAAGTAGTGGTTCAGATTAAAACATACTGTGGATAAGAACTCGATTGAGGTTAGTGATTAAAGTAGATGTCTTTACATTCCCCAAGGGCATGGACAAGGATACCCTTATCCTATATGCAGCTAGAGCTTCGAGGACTGAAAACCAAGATGCCATTGATTCATCAATTGTGGGAATGTTAAGTGACCTCAAGGAGTTTTCTTGATTTCTTGGGGAACTNATAATTAGGATATTAATCTTCTTAGAATGAGTTTGTATTGTAAGCCACTAAACATAAATCGACTTTGTCCAATGCATGGAATTCTTCCATTTGTGTAACAATTAACTTGGCCATTTTATCTGTGTATAGTTTCAGTGTCAAAATTGTAGAACAAACACACTTGCGGCAATTTTGATTTTATAATTCATTCATTCCTATATCAGGTTGCTCGTGATGGAGGAAAGATTGTTCTGAAGGGTCTGTACTCTAGATTGTCTGGAAATCTTGTTGGTGTCTTGTCGTGAGTGAACATTTTTTTTCCATATTTACATCATTTCTTAAGGCAATTACTTTTTTTGTCGTTTATCTTGAGTTTTTGTTTTTCACTTTATTCTTTTCCACAGCAAACTTATTTGGATTCGAGCTTGTTAGATGCTTTTGCTTATGTGCCATAAACCTAAGCATGTAAAATTTCTATTTCTAGTTTTACCTATTAGGAATTGACTATAGGATTTTGTTTATATTCTATAATCATTTTTTGAAATGTTTTGTAACTACTTGTTCTGAATAAAGAATTTTTTTCTTTATTTTCTTGAAGGTGGTTTGTATATTTGTACTGGGGAGAAAGATGGAATGCATTCTGATTTTAAGCTTAGTAAATATGCAATAGCATAGACACTACCTGCTATTTCTGTACTCAGAACTATTTCAGCTTCTAGAGCTCATTACTATTACGATTTAGGACANAAGTTAACATTAATGTTGTTCTAACTTATAATAACAGTATGAGCAAAGNATTAGAAAGCATAATTACCTTTTACTATCAGTGGCAATAGTTAGAGAGGATCTATTTTTTGAGCATTTCTTGCTTTCACTTTCTATATCTCAACGAGGAAGATAATAATACTTTTAATCTATCCACTGCAACAAGATAGTTTTTCTAGGATACATTGACCTTAACATTCTTTTATTTTGGTAAAAACATTGGTTCTTAATTGATTATCAGCATTTATGCCTGATAGACCATTCTTCCTCCTTGCAGAGCGTCTGCAATTTTTATTGGAGTGTATGAACCCACAAAGCAGCAATTGCTACAGTCATTGCCTGAGAATCTCTGTTGTGGCTCATTTTGTAAGTTGGCTATCTTTTCTAAAAGAAGCAATCTCTTCAAAGTAACTATGCAGTGACTTTGTTTGCCATGTGCCACCAACTTCCATCTTAGATATCTATGTGATTATGCTCTTCTCCTGCATACAATTTTAGAATTATGATGTTAATTTTTATGACTGTATGCCAATTTTCTGGTTTCATAGCATTGCTTGGCAAGTTAAATCCTAGGATACATAAACCAGGAGTGACAGCAAGATGAGTAGATAACAAAAAACATGAGATTTACCTTTTGATGCCATAGAATTATGCATTTATGAGCAGCTCCGTATTGGGTATAAATTAGCGGTAAGCTTGCTATTTGAAGTGTCAATTGATTTTGATGGATTTCTATAAAAGTTGTTTTTGATT
>NW_014543607.1:8683-11458 GCF_000741045.1 Vigna radiata var. radiata | reverse complement strand
TAATAGAGGAGGTTTTTACCCTCCGCAGAAAAACCTCCGCAAATTGAATGTGATACCAGGGGGCGAAAAGACCCCCGCAGATAGTTTGTGGCGACTCAAACTGCGGGGGTTTGAAAAACCCCCAGAATTCATTTAGCGGAGGGTAAAAACCCCCGCAAATCGAAAAAAAAAACCCCTCTAAATAAACTTTTTTTTTTGTAGTGTTGTTTAACTCATTCGATAATTGTTGTTTGTCTTTATTGATACAGAAATGTACAGTAATGTCATGAACTGGTGAGTGATTCCTAGAGATAGGGGTAGGACGATCAATTGTTTTTCACTTTTGCTCTATAATGCATTATTAATTGCTAGGGGAGGCTAGCAAGCCAATAATTAGTAATAGGCTCTTTTCGCCGAGAGATCGGGTTAAAGGTAGGCCAAGAAAGTTGCATAACAGTTAGTAAATCAAGCAAATAAATCAAGAGGACTAAATAAGAGAGAGCAGATAAGATTAAATTGTAAACCCCCAACAACTCCATTCATCCATCCACTTTTGTGTTTAACCTCAATTGATCAAATTGCATTCATGTTTATTTTTCTGCACTTTATATTGAAAAATCCCAAAATATTATTTTTATAGTCTTGATTGGTTAAGCAAAAGCACAACAGTTTAGTGTCGTGAGTCTCTTGGGAAAACAATACTTGGACTTACCATTTATTATTACTTGATACGATTTGGTACGCTTGCTAATCCGTTAACAACTACTCATACACTGGAGACAAGAGCACAGTCATGGACTCTTAAACTTTTCTTGTAAAGTGGCTTCACAGATTTCCACACTACAAATCTCGAGACTTGTTCATCACCGGAGAAAGCTATGCTAGACATTATGTCCCTCAGCTAGCTTACACTATTCTCATTAATAATAAGCTTACAAATCTTACAGTCATTAACCTCAAAGGGATTGTGGTGAATGAGTCAACTTTTGTTGTATATACTTTTGCGTTTTGATCAAGAAGATCATTCCATAACACATTGATGAACTTGATTAAGGACATGGTACAAACTATGAAATCATATCAAATGCTTGTTTTGGGCTTGTTGATGTAGATTGGGAATGGTTGGATAGATGATAATATATGTGCAAAGGGAATGTGTGACTATTTCTGGACACATGCTTTGAACTCAGATGAAACCCATGAAGGAATTGAAAGGCGTTGTGACTTTGAGAGTGGGAACATGACAAGTGAATGCAATGAATACCAAATATGAGGGGATAATGAGATTGGAGTGATTGACATTTATGATGAAACCAGAGAAGACTGAAGAATATGGTCTTATCAGAAAGCTTGAAGAATAATTAAGGAAAGAAGTAGCACCTAGTTTAGCCTTCCAATTACCCAGTAGCAGAAAAGACACACCTGAAAGAATGATAAAAAATTAATAAGAAAAGTTGAAGAATCTAATCTACCAAATGAATTTCATAAAACTTTTAAAAACATAACCAGTAAAACAATTTTTGTAACTTCTTTCCAAGTTTTGATCATACTTAAACAGGACTTATTCCAAAGACAGTATTTAGCACATCAAATACAGTTCTCCCAAGTAGTCTAGTTGTTTCTCAGTTCACAAAAAAAATAAATCATTCGCAACAGAAAACTATAATAAGTTTAAACAAATGAAAGACATATAAGATGTTAAATCATTCGCAAAAGAAGCTTTATTGTTAATTGAGAAGGAAAAGGAAATTCAAGAAGGTTTCAAACAGGCAAGTATAACTATAAGTTGGTTGGGACCGTTTCCACAAACAT
The DNA here is from genome assembly GCF_000741045.1 of Vigna radiata var. radiata. Classification (NCBI taxonomy): domain Eukaryota; kingdom Viridiplantae; phylum Streptophyta; class Magnoliopsida; order Fabales; family Fabaceae; genus Vigna; species Vigna radiata. Next base: position 9,667 of record NW_014543607.1, on the reverse strand, counting down.
GTGATTCCACTTTACCCTACCTAACATCCGCAATCAATCTACCAATTTTCATGCTTGTGTCGCATATGACTAAGTCCTTGTTTCTACAAATTGGTAACGAAATCTTCTAGAAGTAAAGAATTAGAAAAAAATATACAAAAATTGCCAATTAGCCATTAAGAGAAAAAAAAATAGAGATACCGAGGTAAACACAGGTTAACCCTTCGAAACAATAAGCACCCTCTACCAGAATTCGAAACAACAAAAAAATCACCCAAGAAAGACAAAAGGGAAAAAAACAAAGGAAAAAGACACAACAGCACTTGGACACCAGAATTTGAGCTTTCATTGAAAAAACTGTTTGAGATTTGATCATTTGAATCTTGTTTTACTGTAGGTGGCTCTAACTCCAAATTGAAAAATTGGTGTTATTGACTGAAGAAAGTAATTACTTGCTATTGTATTTGCAAACATGAATATTACCTATAAATGAGGAAAGAAAACTAAATAATATTACCTATAATATCTGCTTCAGATTAGTAGCAGCAACCCTGGCCCAATGAATCAGTCTACCATACTTTGAATCGCCCTACAGCAAATTACACCGCTGGGCGGTTTTGCGATCTGTGGGAAACCGCCGGGAGCCACACTTGTTCCGCCGGGCGGTGGTTTGCTGGGCTTGGGCCTGTTTTCTATTGCGCTCCTCACCTATAAATAGCCCTATTGTGAGTACAGAGGTATTCTTTTGACAGAGGGGGACGACCAGACCTAATTTTGCTCTATGGAGAGGATCTCTTGGATGCTTAGGCTCCTTTTCATCTTTTCTAGGGTTTGCTTTTCCATTTTTCTTCCATTTTTCATCTAGATTCACCATGAAAATGGTGAACTAAACCCTATTGTTGTTAGGGGAAACAATGTAATCTTTTGATACTCTCTTTTATTGAAACTCTTGATTATTTATATGGTTTCCATATGTTTTGATTGTTAATTGTTGGGTTCTCATAT
>NW_014543607.1:0-8478 GCF_000741045.1 Vigna radiata var. radiata | reverse complement strand
AGGGGAGGCTAGGGATACCAAGCCAGTAATTAGTATTAGGCTCTTTTCGCCGAGGGATCGGGTTAAGGGTAGGCTAAGAAAGTTGCATGACAATTAATTAATCAAACTAATAATTCAAGAGGAGTAAATAAGAGAGTGTGGATAAGATGAAATTGTAAACCCCCAACAACTCCATTCATCTATTGTTTTCTTTTGTCAATTGAATCATTCTCTTTTGCATGTTAATATTTTGTTCTCAAATTCAATTTATTAATTTTTATTTTCAAGTCTTACGATAATAATTCGCACGAACGATAGGGCCTTTCGAGTCTCTTGGGAAAACGATACTTGGTCTTACCATTTATATTTTGTGTGCTGAGTCTGTGTCACTTCCCTGATGTCCTCTAAACTTGTTCCCTGATTTGTGTCTTGATTTTGCCCAAGTGTGCAAAAGACTAGGTGTGGTCTATTTTGATGAGTCGATATTTTATTGATTTCACTTGGTTTATTGTGCTAGAATTAATCAGGGAATTGTGCTTAATTGTCCGGTATTTTCCCGTTTCAGTTAATAGTGCTTAATTTGACCAAAAATTCTAATTTTAATTCATTTGAATATTCTGAGCTAATTAATTGAATTATTTATTACAGGGAAATTTTGGAGATACAATTTTGGACATTAGGGAAGACATCTATTTATTCAAGACTCTCCACAAAGACACTTTACAATTAGTCAAATTTTAATTTAGTAGATTAGGCTTTCTAAACCAAGTTTTGTAATATTGGGCCAAATTTTGGCAAAAACATGATAGGCCCAATTGTAGGGTAGGACACATGGCACTAGGGTTTCTTTAGAGTGGACCACACCCTCTCATTAAGTGACTCATGCATGGCCTAGGGATTGGGAGTCCAGCCGTCAGTCTCTCAATTTTTTCTGAATTGGCTGGACGTTTTTCTTACATTGCAATTTTTCTTTGAATGATGATGGATTATGGATGAATGTTACACACCTTTTTCTTTCTTTCCTGGAGATAGCTTGCAGTTTTGATGGTTGAACAATGAAACACATTTTACTTTTTCATTTATTGTTTCTTTTGCTGCACTGGAACGAAGAGATCACGGTAATCTATTTACTCATTGCCTTTTCATTTGGTTTTCATGCACTGTTTATTTAAGTTCATTCAAGCAGCTGTTACGGTTTTTTTTGGAAGAAGGACATTTCAACAACCGCCACACCCTTTCACAACAACAGTTGTGACATTCACAAAACCTTTCACTAAAACCCCCCACTATGCATGTCGTGGCCCATACAAATTTGTGAATGTAAATGACTAAATTAAAATGAACATTAAACACACCCAAACAAACATAATTCAAAACATTAAAGCGAATGAAAATATTAAAGAAAAATAACAAAAAAATAAGTAACTAAAATAAAAGAACCTAATGGTAAATATTATAATTAAATAAAAATAACAACAACAAAAATAAGTAAATAAAATAAAGAACCTAACGGCATTTAAAATGCCCATTATATGCTAAGACAATAAATAGGAAATAACATTTTAATATGGAATCATGAATGAGGAAACATGCAACTGGACGAAACATTTAAAGAGAAATGCATTTAATAGGTAGAATAAAGATTCAATTGAAGATAAAGTACTGGAACAATTTTAAAGTGGTGGAAAAACAATTCAAGAAACATTAAACCGTGTGCATCTAAAGGGAAATCAACAAGGAAGTGAAATAAAATAAAAGTGGGCTTTCCCAAATAAAATCAAAACTCCATGATGCGCTAGCAAATTAAATGCATGCTACATAGCCGTGAATGCTGCACCATTTCCCAAAGGCAAATGATTTCATCAAAGCAAATTAAATCAACACCTCCCATGCTGTCACCGTACACCCACTTAAAGCAAATTGTAAATTAAAGAAAAAAACTTGATTCACATGCTCTTCCATCCCAATGACAAGACAACTACAGCTTGCAAATGCTAAATTGAAACCAAAACTACAAGATTAAAACTGTTGCACGGCTGGTCACACATTCCTCCCAATAACCTTTTAACGAAAGAAAAAAATAAAAAGAAGAAAGGGTGTGGCGGTTGTTGAAATGTCCTTCTTCCAAAAAAAAAACCCGTAACAGCTGCTTGAATGAACTTAAATAAAAAGTGCATGAAAACCAAATGAAAAGGCAATGAGTAAATAGATTATCGTGATCTCTTCGTTCCAGTGCAGCAAAAGAAACAATAAATGAAAAAGTAAAATGTGTTTCATTGTTCAACCATCAAAACCGCAAGCTATCTCCAGGAAAGAAAGAAAAAGGTGTGTAACATCCATCCATAATCCATCATCATTCAAAGAAAAATTGCAATGTAAAAAAAATGTCCAGCCAATTCAGAAATAATTGAGAGAGTGACGGCTGGACTCCCAATCCCTAGGCCATGAGTCCACTCTAAAGAAACCCTAGTGCCATGTGTCCTACCCTATAATTTGGGCCTATCATGTTTTTGCCAAAATTTGGCCCAATATTACAAAACTTGGTTTAGAAAGCCTAATCTACTAAATTAAAATTTGACTAATTCTAAAGTGTCTTTGTGGAGAGTCTTGAATAAATAGATGTCTTCCCTAATGTCCAAAATTGTATCTCCAAAATTTCCCTGCAATAAATAATGCAATTAATTAGCTCAGAATATTCAAATTAATTAAAATTAGAATTTTCGGTCAAATTAAGCACTATTAACTGAAACGGGAAAATACTGGACAATTAAGCACAATTCCATGATTAATTCTAGCACAATAAACCAAGTGAAATCAATAAAATATTGACTCATCAGTTCCATTAGGGTTTCTCTGAAAATGCCTCTTAGGGATGCACATCACTCTCTGATGGGTGTCGCGACCCATACAAATTTGATTGCATAAAAGAATGCAGTATAGACTAGGAAGTGACTCCTAGGTCGTCTCTCAAGGACCAAATGTGGTTCGAGAATTAGGTCAGACACGAAGTGGGGGGGTTTTGTTGAAAAGTTTGTGAATGCAATGAATTAAATTCTTGGATGTAAACAAAATATGAATACAGACATGCAAAATGAAATCACATAAAGAATAAAAACGGTTGTTCATTAACTTAATTACAATGTTTTCAATCACAAATCAACAAAATAAAGTTGCCACTCAAACCTCTAATCCAACAAAGTTAACAAACTAAGCGAAGGTTAACCCTGTTTTCATAAAAGTGAACTAAGCGAACACAGTGTTAATATAAAATCTAAATTACACCATTCAGTTACATCAACTAAGCGAAGATGTAACACCAACTGGGCACCTAAGCATATACCAATTGCAAATGCAAAAATAGAATTCACATTAACCAAGTCAGAGTGCACAGACAATCACANTNCAAGNATCTCAAGGAAACAGTGCAATATCGTCAATGACCAACCAAACTAATTTAAGCTACCATGGAAATTAAATTAACACAAATAGAAACCTTAGACAACATTTAAATAAATTAAAATACTAGACACCAACACTATTACAAACAAATTATCTAACACAATTAAATAATTAAATGCAACACTAACTCAAACACATGAAGACAACTCAACCTACTAATTAAACTAAGTGAAAACAAGAGAAATTAACAAGCCTATTTTACTTCTAGTAAATTAAGTGACCCAATATGCAATTAACAAATAAATTAAAAGTCCAATTGGCCTAAGGAAACCTCTTGGCCTTGAGTCATGTTTCAAAAAGTCAAACTTCAATTTCCACCTTCAATAAGCCACTAAAATGTGTTGACTTCTTATCCCATGTGCACCATTCTTCAAGGAAATAAGCATGTGCCTTAAACACACAATAAAACCATGTTTTCCTCCTTTCCCATGCAGCAAAAACGTGATTGTACACACCAAGGCACAAAAAAAACGTGAACTACAATGCAATGGTTGCAAACAATGCTTCAAAAAGTCCACAAGTCAAACAGTGCTCAATTTCTCCTACCCTTGTGCCACATAAGCAAGGTCAAATGAAAAATAAACACCAAAGACCTCTCATCCCCTTNCAATTCTTGGCTGCAACAATGCTAGAGACAAAACCAAAGTGGAAAAAATTCCTTTAGTTAAAAGAAGCATCTCCTTTTGCTTGGCCAAAAGTGGTAAAAATTAAATGTGCATTTCTCTCTCCTTACTACACCCATTTTCGGTTTTCTTGACTCCTCAACAATCATCTAAGCTTTTCTCTACTTCCCATTACCGAGAACACTCATCATAAACCAAGTTTCCATTCCCAAAAATTACAAGAACAACAAAGCTAAGTTCTACTACTACAAACCAACCCAAATCTCATTTTTCTTCAAACTTTTAATGAAAACAAAATGGAATCCCTAAACCCCTTTGCAAAATTGTCCAGCCCCCATCATGAAACACTATGTCCAGCTCAAAATATCAATCCAAACATCAAAAACGAACTGCAAGAAGAAAGGGTTCAAAAGTCAAACACCCATACACCAACTCAAGCTTCTTTCACTCCAAAACCCATCAAGAACATCATTTTCATCATCCAATCCAAGAAAACCAAAGTATATACGAAAATATTGCAGCAAATGAGTAGAAAAACGAAATAGCTCTTCATCCAAACCGAAGACCCATCATGAAAATTTAAAGAAACAACCTCAAGCTCATACTTTCAACTTCAAAGAGCAAGAAACAAAGTGGAATATGGAATAGTTTTCACCACCACCAAGCAAAGACAATCAAGATTCAAGCAAGAGAAGAAGAAAAATATGATCTTGGTCATTCCATAGCTCAAAGAAAATGAAACCCTACAAGCTCCCAAGGAGGAAGTTGATGAAACCCATGCAAAGTGTGAAAGTGATGGCTTAGAAATATGTGTGAACGGTTTCCTCATTTTATGACCGAAAGTTGCTCTAAAATTGGTGGGATCCACCTCTAAAAAAAACCCTAAAGTCTATGCCAAGTGTCCCACACATTGGGCTTCCACAATTTTGCCACAAAAAGGGCCCAATACACAAAATCCTAATTAAAGATTCTAGAAAACTAAGTTACAATTTAATTAAAATTGAAATAACTAAATGTTGAGTCTTTAATGTGCACGCCACCATCCTAATGCTCCAAATGATGTTTCCCAAATTTTCCCTGCAACCAAAAATGCGAATTAATGAAAATACGAATTTCCGTCCAAATTAAGCAGAATTAGGAAAAACGGGGAAATACTGGACAATTAAGCACAATTCCCTGATTAAATTCAGTACAATAAGCTAAGTGAAATCAATAAAATCTTGACTCATCAACATAGACCACACTTAGTCGATTGCACTCTTGGGCAAAATCAAGACGCAAAACAGGGAACAGTTCAATGGACATCAGGGAATTGACACAGACCTAGCAGACAAAATTACAGTCCTCAAGAAATCTGGACAGAGAAGAGGAAGTAGATTGTATCCAACATTGAATCAAGGAAAACAGATACTCATGAAATCATCCAAGCAGTTCAAAGCATGATAAAATGATCAGTCAGTTCAAGAGGTGAATCAAAAGCAACAGAACCTCACAGATGCACACTATCAGTGTTTCTCTCAAGTGCCTAAGCTAAATAGTGTAAACTCAATGCTCTCAAGAAAGCAAACACAAACAGACTTGGCAGACCTCTAATATCAACACTCAAAACATATGCATGTTCAAATCAAAAAGTCTTTTATGGATGTAATGGGGCCAAGGACGAGGGAGGATAAATATGGATAAGAAGCTACAAACCAAAAGGAATAGAGGAGCAATGGGGAACAAGTGAAACACAATCAAATCACACCCAAAACCCTCTAATTCAATCCTTTTCTTGACTCCATTATTCACAATTTTTTTTTATCTTTTCTCATTTTTCTGTATTTTTTTTCATCTCGTCTCTATCTTTTCTCTCTTTTAGAACACAACTCTAAGAGACAAGATACACAACATATTTACAAAAACAAGAAGAGGAACCAACTAGTCAATTCATCTGAATCTCCCAAGAGACCGCACTTATTCCCAAAACAATTCCCTAAGGTTAAGGTATATATGGTTTTTCACTTAAGGCTAGTGTATCAGCTTCAAAAAATAGAAATGGGGAAAGAATAGGCTCAAAGGGGCTATTAAAGGATCAAAACAGGGTAGGCTCATTTGGCTAGAGAGGCTCAACAATAAAACTGCCTTTATCATTTCCAAACATCCATATCAATCAAGAATTAACAAGAAGAGTCAAGCCAAGGCATATGTGCAAGCAATCAAGAGACATATCACACACAAGAAAGAATATCAAGTGGTTCAAATCTCACACAGGGTAATTGTCACAATCAAATCACTCTCTCAAACATCATAATCATATTCCCAAGCAAAGAAGAGCAAGGATTTCCAATGAATCAGAGTATCAATGAAGTGAATGAAAAACTAACAACCTAAACAAAGTCTAGAAATCAAGAGTAACAGGTAAAATTGTACACAAGACACAACAAAAACTACCTAGAAAACAAAAAATTTAACGCAGAATACAGAAACTAATCAAAGAAAATTCAGAATCTCCCCCAATAGACCACACTTAAACACTACAGGAAAAGCGCGATTTATCTACGACATATTACCGAAGGCCTTGAGGCCGCCGGTAATGATATGCTTACCGAAGGCTTTTGAGCCATCGGTAAGTTCCTCCCTGATTTAAAATTTCAGTTGGGGTTTTCGTTCCCCAATTTCACTTTAAACCCTTCGTCGACGAGTTCGTCGTTTCCTTCAGAGAATTCCCTCCCTTTTCAAGTCCCGCCTTTTCTTCACCCTCACTTTCTCGGATAGTCCTTCACGGTGGTCATTCTCGAATAGGGTTCCTTCTCGGTGCGTTCTGGTTTGGGAGTCTTGGGCTAGGGTTCGAGTGATTGTTGCGTTGAGGGCTGGTGGTGTCGAGGGTGAGTCTCCCGTGGAGGTGTGGTCGTTGGTGACGTGGTGTTTCCGGTAGGGTGGTGGGTCGTGGTACTTAGCGTTTGTGGCAGTGGGGGTGCATCATCGTGGTCGTGGTCTGCAAAGTTGCCATCATCGTGCTTTTTGTTTTCGAGGTAATTTTTATTTTCAAAATTGAATTTTCTTGGAGTAGAAATTGTACTTGATGGTGTTTGATGTTGTTTTTGACGTTGTTTTGTCTCTGTGATGGTGTGTGTGCTATAGAATTTGTGTTCTTTTTGTACCACAGAGGATTTGGTGCACCCACTAGCGCAATCAAATGTGGAACAAATGCAAAGAGTAGTTGTTCATTGTTTAGTTGATATTTAGAGCACCAAGAGTTAAGCTTTTCTTTTCTGGAAAATGGGGTAGGGAAGCTAAACCATTTATATTACTCACTGCTAAACACTTCTGATTACCTTGAATTTGTACTCTGTTGTATCTTGATGGTTTGACTGAGATGCTTGCTATATTTTGTGGAAGCTGATAGCTAGTCTTTGCTCTACATACAAATCCAAAGAAAAAACTGTTTAAGCTCTTGCTCCATTAAGTTCTTGCTCCATTCAACTATATTCCCCAACCAAAGATTCTAGTTGCTGCAATCAATTAGCATAATAAACCATTATGAGAACCTTTTTACAGTAAAGTCTATTTTTTATCTGAGTAATTCCTCTCTATTTGTTTCCCACTATAAAATCTATGTGGTTCATTATTACTACCATAGTAATAACATGGTATTTAAGTATTGATTAGCTAGTGATAATGGTATAGTATACCTGAATTTGGATATATTTATGGCTACCTTGAAATCACAAAACCTACCTACACTTATAGGGGGCGTCCTAATTAAGTAGTGTATGGCTTCCATGGAAAAAATAGTCCAAAAGCTAACAAACGTGTCAAAGCAAACAGTACAATGTAAAAACTATAATAATATCCTAAATGGTAAGATCTTGACCTACGAGGAATACAGAACAATGATGCTTGTCAAGAGACTACACTACAAAGTACAAGCATGGGACTACTTCACGCCCAGGCGCATGTTAGCATGATCACTAGCAGTTTATGTGTTAAAATATTAATATTAACCCCTCTTATAAACTACAACAATCAAGCCTATTGTGGTGAATGATTGATCTAAAACGCAGTGTGCATTGAATAAGGATTCAAGAACAACCATAAGTACTTATTCCAACACATTCGGTTGCANCACTGATTCATGGTTCACAAACAAAACTAAGAAGATCAACAAAGAGATATAGTATCAGTTTGTAGTCATTCATGTTATACAACCATTCTCTGAGCTTTGCATCTTTTGGTGTTTCTGAGTTCTTCACATGTGTAATGTGTAATCTTGTTTTCAGTCACTGCTATCTGAGCTTTACCATTTTCTTTTACTATTTCTTAAAAAGAAGAGATTATTTTTTAAGGTTAAGTAGCTGAAAAAAATGCATATATAATTCCAATTAAACTGCCCTTGGTATTGCATAATTCCAATTAAGTTATCAAGAAACTGTTC
>NW_014543606.1:316093-324015 GCF_000741045.1 Vigna radiata var. radiata | reverse complement strand
TATATGCTGAGGGTGCTTCCATTAACAGACCTCCACTGTTTGCTGGTGATAACTATGCTTTTTGGAAAGTTAGAATGGAAATTTTTATGGGGTCTCTTGATAGAGGCATCTGGGAAGCTGTACAAAATGGTCCTTATATTCCTATGAGTACAGTTGATGGTGTAGAGACAGAAAAACCATATTTTAATTGGACTACTTAAGAAAATAGACGAGCTCAGTTTGATATTAAAGCTCGCAATATAATTTCATCTGCTGTTGTACTTGATGAGTTTTATTTTTTTATTCATTTTCAAATTTTTAATTTTTGCTAAAAAGATTGCTTGCGATCACTTTAAAATAGTGCCCCTTATAAATTGATTTTTTTTTGTTTTTTATGGATAAAATGGATGATGGAAAATGATAAAGAAGAAAACTATTTTCGCAATTTCATGTTATAAATGCTTCAAAAGAAATTCATTTTACTAAAAAGTGTTTATTTTTCCTCATTTACTTATTCATTAAAGCATGACATTTTAAAAAACGTGACACATTTATTGTTATCTATAAAGAAAATGAAGGGAAAATGATAAAATATTGCTAATGCATATGATGCATGAAGATGCTTGTGCCAAATAATGATTAAAAGACAACATGTTTTATGCTTTTAAGGTAGGTCCAATGTCTTAAGGTCTAAGCATTGTATATGCAATCTCACAGGGAAGGCTTCCTAAACCTAAGATAAAGGCCACCAGAGCTATGGTCCTTTTCACAGCTTTTCCACTGGCTGGGGTTTTCACAATAGTCAAACTGGAATTAGTCCAGACGTGACACCGCTACACAACCCCTCTAAGTCTATGTTACACTCAGACCCGGGTATAGGGTCCCACTCATGATATGCATAGTAATAATTCCAATAACAATAAAAAGAATAGAATTACCAAAATGAATAAAGACAAACATATATACAAATAAAAGGGAAATATAATAAAATACAGAAAAACCACATCAATTTTGCATATTTAATTAAGAAGGCTTGATCCTCTAGAGTCCCAAGTGGAGTCGTCAGTTGTCGCAACCGGGACCGCAACGAGACGGCGAACCGAAAAACAAACGGGTTTAAGAAAAGATTTTGAGAGTCGCCACCATAATTTATTATGGAAAAACTATGGAAAAACCCCAAAATAAAAACATGGTCTACGAAAAAGAGATTCTTAAGTTCGGGAATAGGTTACACGTAAGGAAGGTATAAGCACCTTAGTGCGCCTGCCCAAAGGCAGTACCTCTAATTAAATATATAAAGTTGACGTAGTTTTATTAAAATAATTAATTTTCCCCAAAAGTAAAAGCAAAATAAAATAAAAGAAATTATTAGGAAGCAAAAATATTTTTTTGTTTTACGAACCCGACAAGGATCGACCTTGGTCCTACGTATATCCATTAATGGACAATCAGGGATCACATAGTTCTTTATCTAGAAAAAGGTTTGTGAGTTTGTTTACAAATTATTTAAAAAAATTTGACATTTTTCGAAAAGTGAAAAGGTTTGGTTTAACAAAATTGACCCTTCGGTTTTAAATATTTTGTAAGTTTTTTTTTTAAGAAAAGATTGGAAAAAAGAAAGAAAACGGTTATAGGTTGACGCGTACCTTTGATTTTACGATTTCATTATAAAAACGGGATAAGAAATGTATTTTTTATTCTTGAAAATATTGATATATTATAATAATAATAATAAAACATCAGGTGATGCGAGAGATATAGCCAATACCAAAAGAAACGAAAGAAAACATTCTTTCTATGATTTTTTAGAAAAAAAAAACGTTATTTTGGTGTAGTGAAAGTCATACCCCTTTTTTAAAAAAAAAAAAAGCATCCAAGTACAATAAAAAAAAGGAAAAGAATGGAATGGAGATGGCGTACCTCTTTATCTTCTAGAATTCCCTAGTGCTTCCTTGGTGGTTGCAGTTGACAGAACCCTTATATCTCAGAACCTATTTTTCTCTATTATTTCTAGGTCTTTTTCTCTATATTTTTTCCGGTCCCTTTTTTCTTTCACAAAGTGCATATTTATATACACTCATTGTAATATTATGACAATCTTGTCTTAATTGAGAATTAATTGACAATGAACAAAATAGGGAAAGAAATGGTCTTGATTGCAAGAAAAATAAATCAAACAATATTCAAGACATTGATTGTAATTATTGTCAAACAATATAATTCAAATTATTACCATATTAGACTAATATTTCCAAAACATTCTAAAATGACGTGTCCTGCATTAAAGAAGATTATTTTATTATTTTCTTTTTCCTTTTTTACTTTACCCACCATTAATTATTATTCTCTTTTGATTATTTACTTTTCCAGACGAATTTGGGTGTTGACATACAGATTTTGAACATCAATGTTTTGTGTCGTTTTCGATTGAAAAGAATTTCAAAATGTTTTTACATGTGTCAGTCGACTTTGTCCAGTGTACATTTGACTGTATTATTGATCTGTTTTGGAATTATGTTATGCTTACGCGCTCCAACGGCTATATTTTTAAAAGTTAGTTAAGCATTGATGACTTGGTCAACTGTAATAAATGTGTGTTGATTTTCGTTGACTGAGAGCCTATGTGTTGACTGTATGTTATAACTGTTTTAATACAGTCGACTGGATTAGTAGGCTATTCGACTGAGAAACAATCCGTATAAAAGAAAACTATAAATTAGTTGAACACGAGTTGTTCAGAGACTTTTGACGCACTGACATTTCCATTTCTTGTTTCAGATTGACTTCTCTGTCTTAACAGCTCCAAGAATTCTCCAAGAAGACGGTGATGATCTATCATGAGAGAGATTCAAAGGGAGAAGGCAACTGCGCTAACTGCGTGATCATTATCTGCACGAAGAAGGTGCTTCTTGATTGATCTTTGAAGGCTTGGCATCCTGTGAAGACTACCGTGTTGATTGAAGGCTTGGCAACTTGTGAAGTCTGCTGTGTGAAGGCTTGACATCCTGTGAAGAGTGCTGATTACACGTTGGGGATTGTTCGATGTGGGTTCATATTGCAGAAGAGGGGATTCTTGCTGCAAGTTTGGTTTTTGTTGTGCAGCTATATTTTGGTTTTGGGTTAGAGAGGAGATTTATATTTTTGCATGTGGCTTCTATAAATTCCTTTTTGTAAAAACCACAACCATTATAGTGCATTTGCTTCCTAGGTTGGAAGGACACTGGATGTAGGCATTGTTGGCCGAACTAGTATAAAAACCAATGTTTGATTTTCTCTATCCCTGCACTCTTTATTTCTAGTCGACTTTACTTGTTTAGCAGTCAACTACGTTTTTTCGCTGAAATGAAATTTTCATTACTTGCATTTCAAGAAAAGATCGAAAAGCTTTATACTTTTGTATAAAGATTGTGAAAAGATTTTGTTTATGAAACAACACCAATTCACCCCCTCCTCTTGGTGTAGAGAAGCCTACCTGTTTTCCTAACATTATATATTTTTGACGTGAAGGTCTCTATAAAAGCCTTGTTGTAAAAACCTTGACCATTATAGTGCATTTGCTTACGGATTGTGGAAGGACACTGGATGGAGGCATTGAAGCCAAACCAATATAAAAATCTGCGTTTGATTTCTCTATCCTTACACTTTTACATTCAGTCAACTTAACTGTTTACGTAGTCAACTTTACATTTCCGCTGCACTTAGAATTTTCATTCCTTGCGATTCAAGAAACTTTGTAAAGGTTTTTAATTTGCGAAAAAGATTTTGAAAAGACTCTGATTTTTAAACCTCACCAATTCAACCCCCCTCTTGGTGTTGAAACTGAGCCATCATGTTTCCAAAAATTAGCACCAAAGTTGGTTTTCATAAAATATTTGAAAGACTAGTCGAGCTTTGTTTTCCTTGAATCGACTATATTCCTAGGAATGGCTTTTGTTTCTCGAATAAGAAGGATATGTGAATCCAAGCTTGAATTAATACCAGCTACTTGCAATGAAAAGTCAAACTCTATTACTAATAGGTTCTATGAATCTCTTGAAAAAGGAATCTTGCAAGACAAGGCAACCTATGGTGGGAAATCTGATTCTGGATCACAAAGATTAAATCTGCTTGTTGGTAAATTCACAAGATTTCTCAATTAAAAGGATGGACAAAAGATTCAAGGTAATAACAATAAGATCACAACTGAAGATGATCTGATCATGATGGAAAAGTCTAAAGTAGCAGAAGATGATCTGAAACAAGAAATGAAAAGTTCCACATGGTACTTGGACAGTGGATGCTCGAGACACATGATAGGGGATCCTACAAAATTCTCAAACATCTCTTACAAAACTATTGGCCATGTTACATATGGTGACAAGGGTGATCAATATTTACTATTATGATCGATGATCAGTAGAGACTCATATATATGACTAAAATGACGCATATAAGTGAAAGAATGCTCACATGCAACAAATAACATAAAAAATCAAGAAAAAAAAACTGAAACTCAACTTACGCGAGAAGAAAAACTGATCGGTCCAAATTGAAGAGTTCACCGTAATGATCAAACATACAGTCTCAGTTCTTAAATCAGACAAGCAAAGAAAAAGAATTCTTAGAGAGAAGTCAGAAAACTCTAGAGAAGTGGTTTCTAGAGGGATTATGTGTTTTACAATAATGAAACTCATTCATAACATTAAAATAATTAAATCTCATTACTTTTAATCCACTATCAATTTTAAAATATCATTTTCTAAATCCTTATATTCTTTGTGCTTCATCAAAAAAAAAAGTCAACTAAAATTCAACCACAAATTAAAGAAATCTTAGACTTAAAAAGGTAAAATACCCTTTTTGGTCCCAATTTTGGTTATGAATATTCGAAATGGTCCCCATTTTATTTTTCTGTTCAATATAGTCCTAAAAAACGTAATTATGTTCAATTTAGTCCTTTTTCTGCAATGTAGTCCTAAAGAACGTAATTTGTGTTCAATTTAGTCCTTTTTACAAACTTCGTGAACCACAAACAAGGACTAAATTGAACACAAATTACGTTCTTTAGGACTACATTGAACATAAAAAGGACTAGATTGAACATAATTACGTTCTTTAGGACTATATTGAACAGAAAAATAAAATGGGGACCAGTTTGAATATTCGTAACCAAAACTGGAACAAAAAAAGGTATTTAACCACTTAAAAACATAAGAAAAACAAAACAATTGATTTCATAAAACACGCATCATTAAATTGTTTGATTTAGGTTAACCAACTCATTTTATTTCTGGTAGTGTTGTCAAAACAGGTCATCCGCCTGATCCACCACAGGTTGGTCACTTAGTGAGTCAACCCATCCTCGACTCATTTATTAGCGAGTTAAAAAATTTGAATTCAGTCCGGCCTACCACAGGTTGGTGGGTTAAACAGATTAGCCCACTGTCTCACTTAATTACAAGTTTTTTTTAAATCCCAAAAAAATTATATTTTTTTGTAATTTAGAATTAAATAATTTCACTCTAAAATGATGTTAAACTCCAAAGACAATTAAAAAGAATTAACATACAACTCAAATGTAATAAAAAAACCCAAAAAGAGAATAAATAAGTTTATAATATTGATAATTTTTGTCTCACTTATCCATTTATAAGACTAAAGTCTGGAATTAATAAATTTATAATATTTTGTTCTCTTAAAACAACTTTTTTCTTTATTCCCATTTACAATACTATAAAAGAATGTTAACTAATAATATTAAAACACAAAATAATAAATAATTAAATTAAATTAGGTGGATTGATGAGTTAACCCGACTCACCATAGGTTCAATCCGGATGAGTCGAGTTCTAAGTGAGTCAAATTAAAAATTAACTCGTATAAAAAAATATTATTCTTTTTAAACCTAATCCAGTCCAAACAAGGACCATTTTGATCATAGTAATTTCTGATTATATTAGTTGAAAAAAATATGTGATAGCAAAATTTCCGTATTAATTTAATAAATTAATTTATCAGAAAGATGATTTGTTTTTCTCTCTTAAACACTATGCTCCTCTTTTCTTTTAATTTTTATGTATTTTAAATATTTTAGTAACAATTAAAATTACCAATATGTTAATATTTTTTTCGGGATCTATATTTATTTTTTAATTTTATTCTTTAAATAAATGTTTTTTAAATTAAAATTTTTATTTTATAAATTTTACTTTTTAAAATATTATTTCTTTAAATTTAATTGTATTTTTTATTTCAATTTGATATTTTTTTAATTTAACTATTTTCTTAATTATAAAATTACATATAAAATAAATAAAAATTATTCACAATAAATTAATAAAATATGGCGTACGCGGATGTGTTTTGACTCATTATGGTAATCGTGCTGCTGCAAAATAATGAAAATGTTATTTTTATGTTAATGTTAATTTTATGTCATTAGAAAGAAAATTCACTAGTGCAAAAATACTGTTTAACGTCGGTTATTTTGGGTTTTTAACGTCTAATCTTAAACCGACGTCTAAACCGATGACATCAATGGGACGTTCGACATCCTAACCACAGATGGTTTATAATGACGTCAGTTAGTGCCCACGAACGACGTCAATAAACGTCGGCACAGGTTTAAATGGACCTCTAAAGGCATTAATTAGACGTCGGATAACGATTTAACCGACGTCGAAAAGCACATATAGACGTCGAACATGACAAAGACCGACGTCTAGTCACTATAGACGTTGGTTTTTTCATTAACCGACGTCTAATACAGTGGTTGTGTTTTAGTGCAGTTTTGTTCTCGTCTTTGGATAGCCTAGTAGCACAATCTCCTTTTGCTAGTTTCACCCAAAAAAAAAGCTTGCGTCTTTTGAATTTCTTATGGTCCCTTCAACCCAAAACCGAACCATAAGAAATTCAAAAGACGTAAGCAAGGTGGACTAAGACCCATGAAAGAAGGAGAAAAATGATGAAAAGAAGGGTCAAGCAAGCCGTTGAGCGCCAGAATGGTCCGCTAAGCACTCGGAGCGATTAGAGGGAAACTACTCAGCGGCAAAACTAACCGCTGA
The DNA here is from genome assembly GCF_000741045.1 of Vigna radiata var. radiata. NCBI lineage: Eukaryota > Viridiplantae > Streptophyta > Magnoliopsida > Fabales > Fabaceae > Vigna > Vigna radiata. The sequence continues at coordinate 316,993 of NW_014543606.1, read as the reverse complement.
GCGGTCAGAGCGGCTAGAGGCAAATTGTTGACCGGTCAAATTAGGCGCCTGGGCGGTTGTCTGTTTTTTTAGCTAGATTCTGTAAATCTTTCTGTTATCTTTTAGGGCTTATATATAGCCCCAGTGCGAATTAGATAGGGATTCTTTTGGCAGAGAGAATGTCCAAAGCTATTCCACACACCTTGGAGGAGGTTCCTTGGATGCTTAGGCTCGATTCAACCAAGTTTAGGGTTATTTCTTCCATTCTTTCATTATTTTCATCTAGTTTCACCATGTCAATGGTGAACTAAACCCTTTGTTGTTGGGGAACAATGTAATCTTTTGAAACTCTCATATATTGAAATTCTTATTTATTTCATATGCTTGTCATATACTTATTTATTAATTGTTGGGTTCTCATCTGCACTCAATGTTTTTATTGTTTAACTCATTCAGTAAAAGATGTTTGTCTTTATCGATATGGGGACGTACGGTAATGTCATGAACTGGTGGGAAATTTCTTGATTGTGCCAATATCGCCTAGGGATAGGGGTAGGACAGTCAATTGTATTTGCTTCAGATCGCATTGCATTATTGGTTACTAGGGGAGGCTAGGGATAGCAAGCCGGTAATTAGTAATAGGCTCTTTTCACCAAGGGATTGGGTTAAGGGTAATTAAGAAAGTATACACGGCAATTAGATAAATAAGTGAATTAAATAAGAAGAGTAGATATATGAGAGTGGATAAGATGAAATTGTAAACCCCAACAACACCATTCATCCATAGTTTCTCAAAACCAACTGAATCAATTGCATTGCATGTTTAGTTTTGTTCTTTACATATAACCACCAAATTAATTCTCTTTTCTCAAGTCTTAGGCGATTAGGTTACATGAAAGTTAAGGCCTAAGAGTCCTTTGG